>NW_010327223.1:0-1549 GCF_000700745.2 Antrostomus carolinensis | reverse complement strand
TTGGGGTGAAAAATCCCAATTTTGGGGAAAATTTCTGGAAAATCTCCCAATTTTGGCGGGAAATCTCCAAATTTTGCAGGAATTCCCCCAGTTTTGGGGAAAAATCTTCTAATTTGGGGGAAAATCTTCCAAATTTGGGGTGGAATACTCAAATTTTGGGGGTGATCTCCAAATTTTGGGGGGATTCTTCCAATTTTCAAGGGAAATCCTCCAATTTTGGGGGAAATCTCCCAATTTAGGGATAAATTTTCCAATTTGGGGGAAAATTTTCCAAATTTGGGGGGAATCCCCCAATTTTGCAGAAGAATCCTCTATTTTGGGGGGAAATCTCCCAATTTTGCAGGGATTCTCCCAAATTTTTGGGAAAAATATCCCAATTTTGGGGAAAATCTCCCAAATTTGGGGGGAATCCCCCAATTTTGCAGAAGAATCCTCTATTTTGGGGGGAAATCTCCCAATTTTGCAGGGATTCTCCCAAATTTTTGGGAAAAATATCCCAATTTTGGGGAAAATCTCCCAAATTTGGGGGGAATTCCTCCAATTTTGGGGGAAATCTCCCAATTTTGGGAGAAATTTTCCAATTTTGTGGGAAATCTCCCAAATTTAGGAGGAATCCTCCAATTTTGGGGAGGAATCCTCCATTTTGGGGGAAATCTCTGAAATTTGGGGGAATTCCTGCAATTTTGGGGGGAAAATCTCCCAGTTTGGGGGAAAATCTCCCAATTTGAAGTGGAATCCTCTAATTTTGGGGGGGAATCTGAATTTTGTGGCAGAACCCTGCAATTTGGGGTGGAATTTCCCAATTTTGGGGAGAATTTCCAAATTTTGGGGGGAAATGTCTCAATTTTGTGGTGGAATCTCCCAATTTTGGGTGGAATTTCCCAATTTTGGAAGGAATTTTCTAATTTTGGGAGGAATTTCTCATTTTTGGAGGAAATATCTAATTTTTTTTGGTGGAATTTCCTAATTTAGGGGGGAATTTATCAATTTTGGGAGGAATTTCTCAATTTGGGGGATGAATTTCCCAAATTTTGGGAGGAATTTCTCAATTTTGGGTGGAATTTCTCAATTTTGGGGGGAATTTCCCAAATTTTGGGAGGAATTTCAAAATTTTGGGGGGAATTTCATAATTTTGGAGGAAATCTCTAATTTTTTTGGTGAAATTTCTCAATTTTGGGTGAAATTTCCCAATTTGGGGGGTAATTTCCCAATTTTGGGAGAAATTTTCCAATTTTGTGGGAAATTTCCCAAATTTATGAGAAATCCCCCAATTTTGGGGTGGAATCCTCTAATCTGGGGGAAAATCTCCCAATTTTGGGGAGAATTCACCAATTTTGGAGGAAATCTCTAATTTTTTTCAGTGGAATTTCTCAATTTTTGGTAGAATTTCCAAATTTTGGGGGGAATTTCTCAATTTTGGGTGAAATGTCTCAATTTTTTGTGGAATTTCCCAATTTTGGGGGGAATCTCCCCATTTTTTTTGGGGGGGTGAATCCTCCAATTTCTGGGGCAAATTTTGGGGGTGTCCCCTCGATTTTGGGGTGTCCCC
>NW_010327222.1:0-1887 GCF_000700745.2 Antrostomus carolinensis | reverse complement strand
CCAGCCGCGGCAGCCGACATGTGCCAGGTCCTCACCCCAAGAGCCACCACTGAGTGGGGACAGCCCCACAGGACACCCTGCCCTGCACCCACCAGCCCTGTGCCCCCAAAAGCAGCTCCTCGAGGAGCTCAGAGTGGCTGTGGGAGGAGGGACAAGGGCTACCCATCACCCTGGGGGTCCCCAAGGCCACCTCCACCTCAGAGGTCCCCCCTGTTTGGTGGCCAGGGCAGCGTGGAGACCCCATCCCTTCTCCTGGGGGACTGGAACTGCTACAACCAGGGCTGTGCCCACCCTGAGGGTCTTGGGGAAGGAGCTGGAGTGCAGCTTAGAGAGACAGGGAGAGAGAAAACCAGAGTTAAAAGATGATTCACCTGTTGAGAGCCGAGGGCAACCGGAACAAATGTCCTTTGTCCATGGGGAAGTTGCTCCAGGGCATGGTCCTTCGTGAGGAGAAACAGCAGAGTTACTTGGGGGGCACTGCCCCACGGGAGGTGGGTCAGCAGGAGGAGGGGGGTGAGCTGGGGTATCTCTGCCTTGTCCTGGGGGACACCCCTCAGCACTGATCCGTGATATCCTCACCCCATTCCCTGCCTTCACCCTCCGCCCGCAGCCCAGACACCGCGGCGATGGGGACCCCAAAAACACGGTGGTGCAGCCAAGAGTGAATGCTGTGATGGCTGAGACGTGCTGGGACAACACCAGAGGGTCACTGGGGAGGGTCTCCATGCCCCAGAGCAGAGGGACAACGGGTCAGAGACCACCCTCCCCTCCAGCAGCACCCGGAGAAGCATCAGGAAGCAAAAGCAGCTGTATGGAAAAAAAGATCAAAGTCCCTCCTGAGTGTGGGGTGAGGAATCTGCAGCGAGATGCTCTTGAGGAGGGTTCCTCAGAGCCTGAGGTCGTGCTGTGTGAGGATGAGGAGGATTGGACACAACCTCTTGTGAGGAAAAAAGTCAAGAAGGCAAAAAGCCAAGACCTGGGAGGTCAGGGAGGGTGGCAGAGAGGGGACCTGAGGGTTGGGAGAAGATGTGCCAGGGACAAGGCTGTGGCCCTCACCCTCTGGCTCATCATGAGGGACAAAGTGAAGACCCAACGTGAAGCTCCAGCAGAGCCCCAACATCCCAGGGCTGTCACCAGCACCTGCCACACCAGTGTCCCCACCGAGCTGGGGAGAAGGGGCACACACAGCCCCCCAGGCTCTCAGCAGCTGAGCTGTGCCGGGCAGCGACACGCAGACACGGGAGGAGAACGGTCCTCGGGGCGGGGAGGGAGATCTGTGCTGAGCACAGCACCTCAGAGCAAGGGCAGCCTTGGAAATAAACCCCAGAGCCCTGAGCGACCTCTAAACGGGCTGAGCCGTGCTGAGCCGAGCCCGAGAGGCTCCTGCCCCGAGCCTGAGCTCACTGGGAACACTGGGGTGGGATGGGGTGGGATGGAGGCTCAGGGCACGCTCAGGCTTGGCCAGCCAGCCCCGTCCTCGCCCGCCCCCGGGGCCACGAGCCAGGACAGGCAGGGGCTCGGCCGGCCGGTGATTCACCTCAGCAGGATCCCTCATCCCGCGGCCGCGGCGCCAGCTCTTTCGGGCGCGATGAAATCATTCCTCCTTAAAAATCCCCTCTCTGCAGGCAGCACCCCAGAAATCAGGGGGTGAAAAGAGGGGGAGACCCACTTCCAGCACCCCTGTGTTTCTCTCTGACCCCCCCCAGGTCTGTTTCCCCCACACACACCACTCAGGGCAGCTCCCTGGAGTAAATCCTCCCAGGAGGGCTGCTGGTTGCGAGGGATTCTTCCACGCTGGGCTCCTGCCAACCTGCCTTGTTTCTAAATCTCCAGCTGCTCTTTAACACAGAGCAAAACCCCCCCTCCCCTCCCCCCCAGAGTTCCAGC
>NW_010327221.1:0-538 GCF_000700745.2 Antrostomus carolinensis | reverse complement strand
ATCACCCAACGTTGGTGTCACATCACCCAACGTTGGTGTCACGGGTGGTGTCACATCACCCAATGGTGGTGTCACAGCACCCAACAGTGTCACATCACTCAATGGTGGTGTCATGGGTGGTGTCACAGCACCCAACAGTGGTGTCACGGCACCCAACAGTGTCACATCACCCAGTGGTGGTGTCATGGGTGGTGTCACATCACCCAACAGTGGTGTCATGGCACCCAATGTTGGTGTCACATCACCCAGTGGTGGTGTCATGGCACCCAACAGTGTCACATCACCCAATGGTGGTGTCATGGCACCCAATGATGGTGTCATGGGTGGTGGTCACATCCCCCAACAGTGTCACATCACCCAACGTTGGTGTCACATCACCCAACAGCGTCACATCACCCAACGTTGGTGTCACATCACCCAACAGTGTCACCCAGCACCACAAACTCTTCTACAAGAGCTTCTGACCCCCCCGGTGACACCGGGACCTCGTGGTTTTAACCGGCGCCGTCATTACACACCCAATTTATTACCATTATTG
>NW_010327220.1:7926-8249 GCF_000700745.2 Antrostomus carolinensis | reverse complement strand
CCCTCCCCAGCCTCTGCCGTCGCTTTGGGTGCGGGGCTGATGATCGCGGTGCTGGTATTTAAGGCACGAAACTCTAGAAGTGCCCCTCGCAATGAATTAAGCAAGGAGCGGGGGGGTCTTTGAGCACAGGGCTCTCCCGCACCTCCTAATCCGTGTGTATAGAGACTCCCGAGGTACCCGTGTGCCGCAGTGTAAAAAGTATGTGGTGCCACAGGATAAAAAGGATCTAAAGCTAAAGGAGAGTGTCCAGAAGAGGCCACAAAATTGGGGAAGGGTTTAGAGGGGAAGGGGGTGAGGAGAGGCTGGAGTCATTTGGCTTGGTG
>NW_010327220.1:3911-7867 GCF_000700745.2 Antrostomus carolinensis | reverse complement strand
GGACGGGCAGGGACTGATCTCGTCTCTCTGTGCACCAACGAATGCCAGGAGCAGAGGGAATGGCAGGAAGATGTGGCAGGGGAGGGTGAGGTTGGCCATGAGGAAAAGGTTCTTGAGGCAGAGGGTGGTGGAGCACTGGAACAGGCTCCCCAGGGAGGTGCTCATGGCACCAAGCCTGACAAGATTCCAGCAGCATTTGGCCAAGGCCCTCAGGGACATGGGCTGAATGTTGAGATTATCCTATTCTAGGGCAAGAATTGGTCTCTATGATCCTTGTGGGTCCCTTCCAACTCACAACATTCAATGATTCTGTGATCTGTGTCTCTGTAGAGCTGTGCCTAGAGTACTTCAAAGCTTTCCACGGTGGCCTCCTCAGTGTGAAGCTGTTGTTCTCCCTCCTGGCACCTCTCCCAACTCCTTCTGCACCCACTTCTAGTGCTAATTTATTAGTCAAGGCTGCCCTGTGTGCCCCAGCAACCTCTTGCATTAACGAAGTAATTTGTGTGTTGCTGAGCTGGAAACTTTCCTCTTCATTGCTTCTGTTTATGCCATTGTTGCTACTGTTTGAGGAAAATGTGCTGACTGTCTGAATTTTAAAAGCTATTTGCAGTAGGAGCTGGAACTTAAAATGCAGCTAAATTTAAAACTGTATTAAAATTCCCTGGAACGCTGCTCCTATTTTTAACTTATGAAGCTCTGAAAACTTGCAGATTTTTAATGGCCTGTTTAGTACTGAGTTATTTGTAGACAGGGCATGAGCTGTGTTCTGCAACCTTCCAGAAGGAGAATGATTTGGGGGTCCCTCATCTTGCCTGAGGTTCTGAGCCTCTGTAGTACACTGGAGATTATTTGAAGCAATAAGATGGGGAGTTATAGTGCCTCTCTCTGTGGCTCTGCTATCCATAAACTGTGGAAAGGTGGGGACATTCATTCCCTAGAAAATAATTTAGGTGCATATATCTATAAAACATACTTAATCCATTTTTGTTTGTACAGCTCCTAAAACTCGCTTTTTAAAAGAAAAGTAAAATCATTAATTCTGAAGCTGATTCTCTTTTCTTTGGGCTGGTGACATGTTTTCTGCTTGGAGGTGGGAAGAAAGGGCTGGGCTGTTTATTTAGCTCTGGTTTCTTGGCAGGAAGATGGAGACTGCGATGCTGAACTTACGGAGTCTTTTCGATCAACTCGTGCGCCAGGCTGAAGTTTTAAGTGAAGGAAACGAATACGGTCAGTTTTGTTTCCACGGGTGGCTGAAGTGGGTTGTGATGTAAGAATACAAAACATGCAGACAAACGTCATTAGCTGATATTGAAGAATCTGTTGAGGATGTCATGGGTAAGAAGAGTGCTACAGGTAGTCAGTTTTGGGGATTTTTGAGGAGAAATACAAAGTCACAGGCTGAACTTCTAAGGCAGGGTCACGTTCTGTTGGTAGCAAGCTGACTTCATCCGAGCAGGGTTTCATGTTCTAGCTCTTCTGGTCCATACTGACATGAAGGATTTGGTCTGAAAAACTACAAGATCTCATGAACATGTAGAGTGTAGGTGGGTTTGCCAAAAGGCTGACTTCTCCACTCTTCAGTCAGGAGCAGGTTATATTAATAGATGCCTACTGTCAGGGAAGGGAGGACTGCTGCATCTTGTCTGCTTGCCTGGGTAGCTAAGCATGTACATGTCTTCTCTCCAGAGTTTATTCAGTTAGCGAAGAACTGTGAAGAGTATCGGAGAAAATTGCAGAAAACTGAGCATGAGCTTGGCAGGTACAAAAATCTTCTCATGAAAGCTGAAGCTGAACGTAGTGCTTTGGATGTGAAGCTGAAACATGCTCGCAATCAAGTGGATGTGGAGATCAAACACAGGCAAAAAGCTGAAATGGATTGTGAAAAGCTGGTGAGTAATTCCTTTCTTGCCACTTAGCTCCTTAGAGTGTGGAGACAAGGCGATTAAACTGCATCGATCTATGGAAAATAAGGACTGGAACTCACAATAACTTTTTTCCTGAGGAGGAAAAAAAACCCAACAACAACAAATTGGCTTGGTTCCTTGCAGTAGCCTTCTGCTTTGGTCTGGAAAAGGGTGACTGGCTGCAGTTTGGAGCCATTGGAGATGCCATTACTTGTCTGAGCACGGGCTTTGCAGCCGTTAGCAATCTATTGACACGAGTTCCTGAGAGCCTGTCTCTGTGGTATCTCAAAGACTTCAGATTGGTTCACGCAGTAATTAAACAGGGTTTATTTTGTGGCAGCTTCTGATATTATCTACCTTTACAGGGGCAGCAAATACAACTGATTCGAGAGCTGCTGACGTGTGATGCATCTGGGAGTATTCAGCTAAGTGAAGAACAGAAGTCTGCCCTCGCCTTTCTTAACAGGCCACAGGTTTCTATAGGGGGTTCAGGCAACAAAAGGTAGGCAAAATAGTGTTTTATCTGAGCAACATAACTGTCAAATATCAATCCAGCCACATACCTCTGTGATACATACTGCATCCATATCAACAGAGGTTTTTTTATTCCAGCTTGAGTCAGTAAGATTGTTCTGGAACCATGACTGACTGAAAGCCAAACTGATACAAGTTTATTCAATTTTTTTTTTTTTTAATTTTAGGCTGTCTACAATAGATGAATCTGGCTCAATTCTGTCAGACATCAGCTTTGACAAGACTGATGAGTCACTGGTAATGTAACTCCCAAGTTCTAAAGTTTTTCTCCACTGTAAAACCTTAGGGGTGTGGGGTAATCTCTAGAGACTCTTTGTGTTTAGATTACTGTGGCATTAAACTGGTCAAGCTGATTTGCATTTCTCTGATGTGCTATTGGCTAAAACTTAATGAAAGCCCTGGCCAGAGACTGTGTGGTATTTACACTGAGCTAACCAGTATTGTGTATTTCCCACAGGACTGGGATTCCTCTGTGGTGAAAGCTGTCAGACTGAAAAGGAGAGAGAAGCGGGTATGTTCAATTCTTCCCCTTCAAATAGATTCCATTGTTAGCCTTAGCTGACACAATGTCACCATCTGTCATCTCACAGCCACCTAGAATGATGTCTGAGCTACTAATCACAAGCAAACTTCAAGTGGTTGTGCTGCTGCTGTAATTCAAACCTGCTGTGTGGATTTAGACTGAAAGTTAATTCTGATGTTGTCGACTGAAAGCGTCTGGAGTGGAGTTCTGCATATCTTGTTCTGTTATGGCCTTGAGTTTGCAAGAAAGCACTTGGAGATTATTAACAGCTACCAGATTAGGGGAAAATGATGTAGGAAGTTAATATTTTTCTATTCTGTAAAGGAGCTTGTGCTTGTTCTGGTCTCCTTTGGGAAAGGACAGCCTGAAATCATCACTAGCAGAGTTGGGAAGAGTCTGGGACTTGCATAGTTGCCATTTTTTTGTATGTATGTGTGTTTTTTCTCTTTTTCATCCTCTTTTCTTTCTTTTATCTGAATTGGATTATAAAGATGTTTAGGAAAATTATCTGAAAGAGCAGTATATTGAGGCCTTCTGATATTTCATGGCAACTTCAAGTTTGCCATGAAGAACAGAAACCGTGGAAGAACTTAGTGTGTGCAGACAATTGTTCAGTCCTTCTAGTTATACAGAACTAGTATAACACCAAGTTAACAGCTCACCTGCTTCATAGGCAGAAATATATCGTATCTTTTCAGCGGTCTTCCAGGCAGTTCATTGAAGGCCCACCAGGTCCTCGGAAGAAAACCCGATCGATTGGCTCTACAGTGGACCAGGTATGGTGGTTCCAACTGGGTTTGTGTGCGTTTGAAGTCGTCGGTCACGTTACATACCTGTTTCTAGGGCCAATGAACTAGAAAATCCCATGTCCTGTCAGTGTTGCTGACACTAACTGTATATTTCTCATTACAGGCAAATGAATCCATAGTAGCAAAGACAACTCTTATGGTCCCTGGTGATGGTGGCCCCATTGAAGCTATCTCTACCATCCAGAC
>NW_010327220.1:0-3877 GCF_000700745.2 Antrostomus carolinensis | reverse complement strand
AGGTGTCATGTCTCTGTCCTAGTCCTGAAGCTTTATTAAGTAAAGTCAATAACTTTACTTTTACAAGTAATTTACTAAGTCACCTCCCTCCAGGACCTAGGCAGCTGCCTCTGCTTTATGATGCACTTGGTTTTAAAACAAAGGCTGTGGGAAGTGGAGGGTGATTCCATTCAGTCAATGCTCTCCCTCTTCTGTCTTTCAGGTCCTTTGCAGCCTTGGAGCAGTGAGTCAAGCATCGGCAGTAAGCAGCTGGAATCCAGATCGGAGACTGATGGCTCTGGCACCCCGCAGAGCAACGGGGGAGTGAGGCTGCATGAATTTGTTTCAAAGACGGTAGGTCTACAGGCAGGAAGAACTTGAAAAAGCATCTCCTTCCATTTTTCAATGTGTGTGATAGCAAGCTATTGATAAGAGGCTACCAACCGTTATATCTCAAGTCAATATTAAAAGGATCAGAGAATATATAAGGTTATGCAGTTCAAGACCTGCTGAGTTCCTACATTACACTGATCTCCTCCCATCTGTATGCTCTGGATCACCAGGTTATCAAGCCAGAATCGTGTGTTCCTTGTGGAAAGAGAGTAAAATTTGGAAAAATCTCTCTGAAGTGCAGAGACTGCCGCGTGGTCGCTCATCCAGAGTGTCGGGACCGCTGTCCTCTTCCCTGTATCCCCATCTTGACTGGCACCCCTGTCAAAATTGGAGAGGTCAGTCTGTAGGGTGAGCTTGGGGCAGTACAGCTGCCAACGCATGGGCTAATGTTTGGTTTGTGTCAGAATGTTCTTAGGCTCCAACAACTCTGTCTTCTCCAGAAGAGCTCCTGTTGTTCAGTGCTGCAAAATAAAACACAAATGAGCTTGCTAATGCCTCGTTCAGTAACCAGGGTAGTGGGTGGTGGGGATGTGATGTTAGGAGAGTGAGTTGTGAACATGGCAGCTCTGGGTAGGCAATCCTGCAGCGCTGTGCTGATGGATGTCATGTTGCTCTTCTCTGTGCTGATGAAGGAGAAATAATATTGGGGTTTTTTTTTTTAAACCTAAATCTTGCTATGAGTTCTTAAGAGAGTATTTTCCATGTCTTGAAGATTGAGGATTTTTCTTTTTTTTTAAATTAATTTTCCCTTCTGCCTCTTAGGGGACCTTGATGGACTTTGTCCCTTCTACTCCTCCGATGATCCCGTCCATCATAGTGCACTGTGTTAACGAGATCGAGCAGCGAGGGCTGCGTGAGGTAAAAAGAAAATGAAGTGTGAAACAGTGCTAATGAAATGGATGGTGCTGTTAGGGAAACAAATAGTGAACCCAAATATCTCTTATGATGTGTATGATGCTGCTCTGTGAGTGAGCAACAGTGTCTGTGTAGAGTGCTCAGGTGTGGAGGGGAAGTGGGAGCGAAAGAACATCAGCTTTATATATGTGGTTGATATTCTGCCTCTAAGCAATGCTTTCTGTTAACAGATGGGCCTTTACCGAGTGTCTGGCTGTGACAAGACAGTGAGGGAACTGAAAGAGAAGTTTCTTAGAGCAAAGAATGTTCCTTTGCTCAGTAAAGTGGATGATATCCATGCTATCTGTGGCCTTCTCAAGGACTTTCTGCGCAACCTGAAAGAACCTCTTCTCACTTTCCGCTTAAACAAGACTTTTATGGAAGCTGCAGGTAAGGAGTTGCTGAGCTGTTGGGTGAACTGGGAGACCTCAGTGCTTACGACTGTGTTGATATGCAACATGCTGGGACGATCTCTGTTCTGCTGTACTGTTTTGGAAGAGGAAAACAAGTTCTAGTGCTTGGTCAGATTACAAAATTACTACAATGGCACGTGAGGTTTCTGGCTTCCTTGTTTCTCAGGCTAGCCTATTACTGTGAGGGGAATATTCCAGCTGTGCCTCTGGGACTACTTTCTGAAGTCTAAATATTTTTTTCCCCAGAAATCATGGATGAGGACAACAGTGTTGCTGCTATGTACCAAGCAGTTGGTGAACTTCCTCAGGCCAATAGGGACACCCTAGCTTTCCTCATGCTCCACCTGCAGAGGTACGTTCGAATAGAGTGGAAATTCTGAAAGGGGGATGTTGCCACTGGTGCTTTCTCTAATTTGCTCTTGTTGCTTGTGAGCATAAAGCTTTCATTCTAGAAAAAAAACCCAAATATGCTTATTCAGAGGCTGAAGCGTGTGTGGGATGGAGAAGTTGTATGACGAGTGAAGAGCAGAAGCTACATTCTTTCTTTCTTAATAATTTTTTTTGTTTTCAATATAGGGTGGCTCAGAGCCCGGAGACTAAAATGGATGTTACCAACTTGGCCAAAGTCTTTGGCCCCACAATAGTTGCCCATGCAGTACCCAATCCTGACCATATGACAATCCTGCAAGACACTAAGCGGCAACCCAAGGTAGGTCAGCAGAAAGGACTGACTTGGGGGGAATGTATCCCGTTTAAAGAATTCAAATGAATCACTGGAAGGAGCTGAGGTGATGCCTGTCTGGTGTCGGTGTCTCAAAGCTGTGTGCTGGTTTGTAACACCAGCTACTCACGGGTGTCTGTAGGTAGTGGAGCGACTTCTGCTGCTGCCAACGGATTACTGGAGCCAGTTGATGATGGTGGAGCAAGAAAACATTGACCCAATGCACGTGATTGAGAACATCAATGCCTACTCCACTCCACAGACACCAGATGTTAAAGGTAACCCCTGGGTGCTGCTCTATTAACTGTGCAGCTGCTGTATTAAAAATAATGACCCTTAATCAAAGCTGCTTGTGAGACTGTTGGAGCTCGCCATTCCTGCACGCTTTATGGAGGAAGAGGGAAGAAAAGCCTGCCAGGAAATACCAGATTTGTCTAGTATTTTTGGCAGATGCTGGGGAATGTCTAATGTTCCTTGCATGGCAATGAAAACTTCAGCTGTCCTCGTGTTGCTCACTTTGCTGCCTTTTTTTTTCGTGTGTGTGTGTGTGTGTGGTAGTGAGCATGCTTGGACCCCTCACTACTCCAGAACAGCAGCTCTCCAAGACTCCATCATCTAGCTCCCTGTCCCAGAGGGTCCGGTCTACCTTCAGCAAAACCACCCCCAAGTAAGTGCCAATGGGTGGCATCCTGGAGATGTTGGGATGACTGCAGGTGGCTTGGGTGTTCCAGGAGAGCTAAAAATAGACTTTTGGACCCAGTTCTGGGAGCAGTCTGGATTTACTACTCAGTCAACAGTCCCCTTCATCAGTGCTGTAATAACAGCACAAGCGTTGATGGTTGGACTTGATGATCTCAGAGGTGTTTTCCAACCTTAATGATTCTATGGTTGACGGGTGTTATCTTATGGAAGACACAGGAAAACTTTGGGAGGTGGGTAAAATTTGTCTGAATGACCTCTGGGAAAAGGGAGAGTGTGTTAGACCCCTATATCCCAAATCTAAACCCGATATTTTTCTACTTCTCTTGAACTAGATTTGGAAGCAAAAGCAAGTCAACCACCCAACTTGGGCATCAGGGCAACTTCTTTGCCTCTCCTTTGCTGAAGTGAAGTGGACCTGGGAGTTAGTGTTGTCCCAGCATTTGCACACCAATATGCATGAGTACAGTAAATGCGAGTTCTCTCCATGGCCCTTGGCAGCTTATGTAATAAGATGTTTTTCCTTTTATCTTTCAGCTTAACTGCGACTTTTAATGGGATTTTATTGTGCAATGTATTTTTTTTGTTATCTAATGCTGTGCTGAATTTAGTATTGCTGAAGAAAAGAACTAGCAGGATTTGTTTAACTTGTTAATAATAAGGAAAAAAAAAAAACTGCTAGAAGAACTCACTGACACTCTTCAGTAGCATCCAGTCTTCTACCTGTATGAAGTGGAACAGTCATAGAAGGGTTGTAACTTTGTTGGTGGTTTGGTTT
>NW_010327219.1:0-254 GCF_000700745.2 Antrostomus carolinensis | reverse complement strand
CCGTGTCCCAACCTATGCCCAGCGATGCCCTGGCCTGGCAAGGATGCTTGGCGTGACATGGGGCAAGGTGCCAGCACTGTCCCCTTACCCTGCTCCCCCCTGGCACCATACCCAGCAGTGGAGGACGTGTCCAGGATATGGGGGAGTCTCTCCATGCCCATTCCAGGCTGTGGCTCCCACAGGCTCCTCAAGTCCTAACTCTCCCCCAGCGTTCCCAGCACTGGGAACAGCCCCTTTTCTCTGGTTTTCATTTG
>NW_010327218.1:15901-33483 GCF_000700745.2 Antrostomus carolinensis | reverse complement strand
AGGTGACAAGTGCCAGCCGAAGCCTATAAAAGTCTCCCAGCCCCTGTTCTGGCTCAGTGACCCGGTTCCCCCCTCCCAGCACCGCCGTCCCAGAGCGGAGACCGTCGGTCCAGAGGGAAGACATCTGGTTCAAAGCAGGGACCCCTATTCTGAGTTGAGATCCCAGATCTGGAGGAGAGACCTTTGGTCTGGAGCAGGAATCCCAAAGCAGAGCGGAGATCCAGGAGCAGAGACCCCAGAACATCCTCCTCCTCCCCAGCCCCCAGGCTTTGCAGCAATGACCGGCAAAACAGCACCTCCAGCCACAAACCCGGCTCCAGCCCCTGCAAAGAAACAGCCGACCCCAAAGGAAGAACCAGCTCCAGCTCCAGCTCCAGCTCCAGTTCCAGCTCCAGCTCCAGCTCCTGCTCCAGCTCCAGCTCCAGCTGCTGAAAATCCCCCAGCCCCTGAGCATCCCCCTACCACGGAGCAGCCCAAAGGCCCTGGAGATGAGCCTGGTCCTGTCCCCACAGCAGAAGCAACTCCAACCCCTGCAGAAGGTCCCCCAGCTCCCCCGGCTGAACCCCAAGCTCCAGCCCCTGAACCTAAGCCTGAGAAACCAAAGGCAGGTGAGGATGGGACCAGACACTGAGGTGGAGAGGGGAGATATGCAAAGGCTGGGAGGGGGTGTGTGGGGTGTCGGGATGAAGGGATGGAGGGATGAAGTCATCAAGGATATTTCTGTAGTGGAATAGAGCTGGGGGATTAGGAGGATTTGGGGGTCCTGAAGACCAACATGGAGGTTGGGTGATTGCGCTCCAACAGCCCCAGTACTCAAGAGGCTGTCCTCACCACTGTGGGTTTGTTACAGAGCCGCCCAGCTCTCCCTTGTCTTTGACCGTGGAAGAAGTGAGTGAAAACTCCGTTACGCTGACCTGGAGAGCACCGGAGCAGACAGGCCAGGCGGGCCTGGATGGATACGTGGTGGAGATCTGCAAAGATGGAAGTAGGCTTGGGCTTTCCTGACTCATAAGCGTGGAGAGCTGGTGTGTTGCTGGGAAGGCGTGGGATGGAGCTGGGCAGAACCCAGCAACGTGTTTCCCTGGGCACCATTTCCCTTTCTTTGCCCAAATGGGTTAATTTTAAATGGCCATTGTTTTCTTCCCATGGAAGAAAGGGGCTTCTCATTGGCTTCAAATAGTAGTGGTGTCTTTAGCAGGTGGGCTGGACCAGGCTTAATGTCTCTGCCATGTCCAGCTGGAGGGTGGAGGACAAACCAGCATTCCCACTGAGGATGGTCTCTGATGAACTCCAGCTCTGCAGAGACCTGGGGTTGGGATGGTGATGCCAGACCTCAGGAGGAAGAGTTCTCCCCTGTTTGCCCAAAATGAAGTGCAGAAGGAATGGGGATAAGGTGGGAGGATGAGGGAGGAAAGGATCTTGGGCAGGGCCTAAGTGAGATGGGGCTTGAGATGCCCAGAAGAAGGATGGCAGGCTGGTGGGTGGCAGTGTGGTTCTCTGGTTGCATTGCTGGTTGGTGGAATGATGTAGGTGGATGACTTGTGTTTTGGGCACTCTCTTGAAGCCCTGTTTGGATTTGGAGTGAAGGTAAATGACCTGTAGGGCTGGGAGGATCTGCAAGGGGAAGCTGGGGCTGGTGGCCTGGGTGCTGCTTGAGACTGGAGTGGTTTGGGAGACCTGGTGGTCCATGGGCCTTGGGAAACTTGATCTATGACCCTTGGTTGTTTAGCTTGTGGCAGGCACGATCAACATATACTTGGCTGTGGGAGGCTTTCGTCATTGGCCTGGGGACTGGGGAGGTAACCACGGCTGGATGGGATGCGTGAGGAGGCCCTTGCGTAGGACAAGGAAAGATGCAGCCATTCCTGGAGGGTACTGGCTGACAGCCACCCAAAGGTCACAGTTTTGGGTGCTCTCCTAGCTTGCTTTGGGTTTGGCTGGGTGACAGGAGATCTCTAGTAATTCAGTGATAACCCCCATGACTGCTGGATTTGGGCTGGTGCAAGACCCTGATTGGCTAAAATATGGTGAGATTTGAGTGAGGGCTGGTTTGAGTAATGCCAGTGGTGAAAGGAAAGAGGAGCTGGTAGGATTTGGCTGGTCTGATGGCACTGACAGGGAAACCTTCTTGGTTTGAAGGTGCACATGATGGCTTAGCAAACCTGGGCACACGTGGGTTGCTCTAGTTACCGGCTGGGACACCCCAGGAAAACCTCTTCAGAGGTTCAGCACATTGCAAGGCTGTGTTAGCTGGCTGATGTGTGAGGGCTTCTGTGTCTTGGCTGGGGGGTCAGTTTGAGATGCCCCTTCCAAGCAGGAAGAACAGTTGGAGAGCTCTAGCTGGCTGGTGGCTGGTGATGACCTTGCCCAATGTGGACTGGGGAACATGGTGAGCCCAAATGAATTGTCCTGGGGAAGTAAGAGGAGCAGACTGATGGGCAGGATGGTCAAAGGATTTTAACTACTTCCAGAAATGCACCTGGAAGGTCAACAGGGATAATGTTTGTTGGCCTGATGCCTTTTCTTACTTGCAAGTAGCCTCCTGCTCAACAGTCGAGCTTGTGCCAGCACTTTGTACCCCACGCTCCTTGGCAGGTTGGAGTGGCCAACGTCCCTCTAAAATACCTTTTTCTGCTGGTTCCCCAAATCACTTAGTCTTTGCAAAGAAGAAGTTCTTTGCCTCTGGGTTTCACCTCCCGTGGCTTGATGCTGCTATCTGGGGTGTGTGTCTGTCTGTCCATTGCATGACAAGTGCTCTGCTGGGTTCATCGTAGGTACAGACTGGATGACTGTGAACAAGGAGCCTTTTCTTTCCACCCGGTACACAATCCAGGACCTTGGCTCTGGTGACAAGATCCATGTACGGGTGAAGGCTCTCAGTGCCAACGGTGCCAGTGTCCCAGCTACTTTGGAGAAGCCGGTCCTCATCAGAGAGATCCACCGTAAGTAGAGCTCCTGCCGTGCACAGTTCCTGTGTGCTTTGCCAGCAGAGTGAAGAAATCACAGTCCATCCCTGCAGCCTGAGCAGCCTCTGCCCTCTCACACGAGATGTTGTTCTCAATAACTCTGTTCAGTTCCCTCAGGGTGGGAGGGAGTAGCTTCCTGACCTCAAGATACTGATCTTGTAGATAGTGAAGCTTTAGGGGGTGGAAGGACTCAAAATGCAGAGTCACATTTTTCCATTTCATCGCCAGAGCTCACAAACAGTCTCACTTTCAGCACATCTCCTCTCCTTGGCCACGCTGACTGATCCACCACCACAGACCCATTGGTCAGCTTTGTTTATTTAGCTACGGGAAAGTCAGGAGCTGAGAGTCTGGAGCATGGGAACTTTAATCACCCTGAACTCGCTAATGAATGACTCGCTGCCATGCTCAGCAAGACTCACATTCCTCCCCGGGGTGCTGCGAATGCGCTGACGCTGATGGATGATTGCGAGGCTGGTTCTCACTTACCAAACAGCAAATTTTAAACAGATTTATTTTCCTTTTACAAGGAACTATTAATGCGCAATAAAGCTCTGGAGAGACCTTATAGTGACCTCGCAGTACCTGAAGGGGCTCCAGGAAGGTGGGGAGGGACTTTGGCCAAGGGCAGGGAGTGACAGAACAAGGGGTGATGGCTTGAAAGTGGCAGAGGGGAGATGGAGCTGAGATGTGAGGAAGAAATTATTTGGTGTGAGGGTGGTGAGACAGTGTCCCAGGTTGGCCAGAGAAGCTGTGGCTGCTCCTCCCTGGAAGTGTTTGTGGCCAGGTTGGATGAGGCTTTGAGCAACCTGGTCTAGTGGAAGGTGTCCCTGCTGCTGGCAGGGGGGTTGGGACTGGATGAGCTTTAATGTCCCTTCCAACCCAAACCATTCAGTGACTTTATGAAGTTTTCCTATTACTCAACACATCAGATTTTTCAGCTGCTTAAAAATAGCAATAATAATAATAACAAAAGTTATTTGAGGAACCATCAGCTTTTCTTAGGAAAAGACTTGGAGAAGGCTATCAGCATCTGGAAAGGGTCTTGCAGGATCCATCCTCTCAGTCTGCTCGGAGGAGGGGAACATGGCTTAGTGGCTGGTGTCTGCTGCCTTGTTCACCTCTAGATCTCAAAGTGATCCCACCATCCCTTGTGGGACTGGGGAAACTGAGGCATGTGGGACAGGCCTGTGGGACTGGCATGAGATGCCAAATACACAACTCGTGCTGCCCACTCCCGTGCTGCAAAAACCAGTTCAAACCCCTTGTCCCTGCTGCCTGAGCTTTGTCCCAACCACATGCACCAGCTGAGAGGTGGAAAACCCAAGGAGCCAAGACTCACACACAACTTGCTCTTGCTCCATGCTGGTGGGTTTTTTTTCTTCTCTCTTTTCTTTTTGCTAATGGAAACACTTCATCAGCAAACAGCACTTGCCTACTTTTGCATTTAATTTGAAATACAGCCCTGTGCACACTGCCTGGCTCTGCTGAGGAGCAAATTGGTCCCTTTGCCTTCCCATGTCCACCCCAGTGGCACTGGTGTTGTGTGTTGGGTGCATGAGTCTGCTCCTCTCTGCCCCATCTGTTACCTTCTGGTCTTCACATTTTACTCGGGACTGAGTTTTGTACTTCTCACGGGTTCGTTTATAGCATCACATGGATTTTAAATAGCAGCAATACAGATGGCAGAGAGTTTAAAAACAGGTGGGACGAGTGGGTTTGGGAAGTGGAGAGAGACAAGGAGAAACCAGATGAAGATTCAGTGTGGGAGTTGTGTTTTTCAGGGAGCTGGGGAAGGAAAAATACCTTCCCACCTGCAGCAGCATGTCACCTGGGCCACCAACCTCGGCCAGCCCTCTCCGGCTGAGCAAGACACGTGAGCTGGGGAAAACACCCATGAATTAACATTCCTCTGCTGAGGTCAGGTTTCTGTGCCCCACTGAGAGTGATGAGCCCAAGTGGCAGCATCGATGCATGGATCCCTGGAGCAAATAGCAGCATGAGCAGAGGAGAGACCATCTCAGCTGTTGATGGGGCCATCTGGGACCGCTGAGCATCTCCCTGCTCTCTCCAGCCCACTGATGGTGTTTCACACTCACAGCTGTTTAGCCATCGTTCAGTCCTGGTTTAATTCTGGCCGTGCCCCCTCCCCAGAGCTAAGCTCCAGCACGTTTAATCCGGGCAGAGACACACAGCTCTTTTATGAGGGGCTCACGTAAACCCAATGCCTCTCCAGAAGGATCACCGAGTGGCACCGAGCCGGTAGGGTTACACGGCTGCTATTTTCACCCCGAGAAGGAGACACACGCTCCATCAGCATTCTCCAGTGGGTTTTTTGCTTATCTTTGTTATGTTCCCTTGGGGATGTTAGCCTTCGTTTTAAGCCCTGGGGCTTTCACAGCTCTGCTGTGAGTAACCATGCACCACCTTGGTCTCTCAATGGCCTTGAGCACGAAGTGAAGTTGGAGGTCTGGTAGAGCCTTGTCCTTGCTGGAGGTTGGGTTGTGTGCCTCTGGGAAGTCTGCTTTCTGAGCTGAGGGAGAAATATTTCCTAACTGGGAGATCTGTCCTCTGCCTTCCTACCATATAGGATGTGCTGTAACTCTTCTGGTTAAGCCCATGTTGATCTCCATGGCCTGGTTATAAAAAAGTGGCTGAATAGTCCATTGAGGTGGTGCCATTGAGTTGGTGACCTGATATCTCAAGGGTTGATGTAATCTTGGGGTGCAGGCAATGGGGTAGGCTGATGTGGCCCTGCAGGGAAGCAAGCACTGTCCAGGAGATGAGAGTGAAGAGGTGGATGTGTTTCTGGGTAGGATTTCGTGATGGCCAAGAAGGGGCATGTGTGGAGTGGGACAGCAATTTCCTTGACCTCATGGTATGACTTTCTGGTCCCCAGAGCTCCCGAGGATTCGCATGCCCCGTCATCTGCGTCAGACTTATGTCAGGCGTGTTGGAGATGCCGTGAACATGATGATCCCTTTCCAGGTAGGTGGATAATTTGAGATTTAGGCTTTTTCACTGCATGTTAGCTTCTGCAGTGACTTTTCAAGCCAACATGACATACCTGGAGCCAACTGTGGGCTAGCTTGTCCTGGTCCATGTGTCTCATGGGCCAAGGGTGAGAGATGGGGTGGGAAACTCTCTCCCATTCCTCTCTAGCTCCCATTTTTCTCCTGCTATGTCTTTGTTGATGGTGTTGGCAATGGGACAACCCCAAACACACTAGGGCATGGGCTAGCTATTGCTGCTGTCTCAGCCCATGAACCCTGTTCAGCTCGTGCTCCTGGCTGAGCCTGGCAGGGATCTGGCCACATAGGACAGGACCCCACAGCACAATGTTGAGGGTCCCCTTGGGGAGAGCAGCTGCCTTTGGAGCAGGACAGCCCCAGGGCTGTGTGATGGCGGAAGTGGTGCTGACACTGATGGGCAGAGCTGAAAGTCCTCTCCTCAACTGATCCATCATTTACTGGGGCATCGCCAAAGCATCTTCACCTGGGACAGAGAAAACCATCCCTGAAACATGCTTGGCCAAGCAGGGGGAAGAAAGAGGCAGAAAGCTGCCCATGAGATGAGGGATCTGTCCCTACCACGTCTCATAGACAGTTGGGAGCCTGCACTGGCCATGCTCCAGGTATGAATTGGCCCTGGATGCTGCATTCAAGCCTTTGCTGCTAGGCTTGAACCTGGGCTCACTTCCTGGGCCATTGGAGCACAGCTCTGCCTGCAGTGCCTTGTGTGAGTAAAGCT
The DNA here is from genome assembly GCF_000700745.2 of Antrostomus carolinensis. Lineage (NCBI taxonomy): Eukaryota > Metazoa > Chordata > Aves > Caprimulgiformes > Caprimulgidae > Antrostomus > Antrostomus carolinensis. Next base: position 26,767 of record NW_010327218.1, on the reverse strand, counting down.
GAGCTTGCTTCATGAGAACTTTGGGGGACCAGCATGTTCCAGCATCGTCCCTGGAACCTGACGGCTTCCTGTCAGTGGAGCTGGCATGGATCAGCTGTAGTTTCTTCCCTGGGGCACTGCTGGATGGGAGAGGCTGTATCCAGGCCACTGCTGCCTGGAGAAAGTGGAGTGACTCTGCCCACACAGTCTTCCCAGCCAGTGACTCCTAACCTGCCTTTGTGGGTTGCTCCAGGGAAAGCCGCAGCCCGAGGTGATCTGGACCAAGGGTGGCCAGCCCCTGGACACCAGCCGCATCAACATCCGCAACACAGACAAGGACACCATCTTCTACATCCGCCAGGCACAGCGCAGCGACTCGGGCAAGTATGAGCTCACCGTGCGGATAAACGGAGCTGAGGACAAGGCTACCCTGGACATCCGAGTCATCGGTAAGGCTGGGGAAGGGACCCTGCAGGGTGACTCTATAGCTCATTTCTGCCCCTTGGTTGGGAGTAACTCTTGTTCTGGGTGGGATGGGACAGGGGCAGCAACAAGACAAGGTACTCTGGGGCCCCTCTTCCAATGGGATCTTCTCCAGCATCATGGAGGTGAAGTCCACTGGTTGGGGATGCAGGGTTTCTACCAGCCCATGCCCACCACAGCTTCTCATCCCTTGTGTGCTGCAACAGGGTGAGAAGAGATTAGAAGCAAGGTGCAAGGGATTGTGGAGGCACAGAATTAGGATGCCACCCTGTGAGGGTTTGTATTTGCAGAGCCACCGGGCCCCCCCCAGAACCTGAAACTGCTGGATGTATGGGGCTTTAATGTGGCCCTGGAGTGGACCCCACCGTTGGACAATGGGAACTCTGAGATCAAGGGCTACATAGTGCAGAAGTCAGACAAGAAGAGTGGGGTGAGTCTGGGCACTCCTGGGCCCCCCATGCCCTGGTGCTGGGAATGCCCTGATGGGCGAGGGGGAGCTGTCTCCCCCTACACTGTCTCCATTCTCTGGACAGCCTGCCTTTCCTCACAAACTCTTTATTTTCCTCCCAGAAATGGTTCACAGCGCTGGAGCGCTGCTCCCGCACCAGCTGCACCATCTCCGACCTCATCATTGGCAACACCTACTCCTTCCGAGTGTTCGCGGAAAACGCCTGCGGGCTGAGCGAGAAAGCAGCCGTCACTTCTGGGGTGGCCCACATCAAGAAGACAAGTGGGGACAAGGCCCTGGCTAAGGAGTTGGGGGTGGTGGTGGGCAAGAGGGGTCCTGTCCCCATTGGGGCTAGTGGAGCTTCCTCGGTGTTGTGGTGGTGCTGCTGGGCTGGTCCCCAGGACAAGCCCTGGAGGGGTGAGGGTGTGCAGCCCCAAGGCAGAGGTCCAGAGGTCCCCTGCCATCCTTCTACACCTTCTTTCTCCTTTGGGGAAGGCTTGTGTCATGGTCAGTGCTGTGGGAGGGATCGAGGCATGGACATCCATGGGGTGAAATCAAAGCAGGAGCTGGGATGGTGAAGGACGCTGTGGCTTTGGCCTCACAACTCAGGGCCAGCAGAGGAAGAAACCCCTGCAGAGGTCCATCTCAGGGCCAAATCTTCAAGCCAGCATCCCTCAGCCCTGCTCTTCCTCCATTTCCATCCTGCTCCCTGGTAGAACACCACGAGCTGGGGTCTCTGCCACCTGCAGAGCTTACCTCCAGCTCCTATTTCTGTGCACTGAAATTTGGGGATGGAGTAGAAGATCCAGAGAAGTACCTGGCATGGATCTGACATGCTGCACATAGTATGCACCATGGTCTTGGTTTGCAGACTGGCATCTTCCTCACAGGGGCTGGACACTAAGATGGTGTGGTTGGATGAGAAAGGATTTATAGACAGGGCTGGTCTGAGCTGAAGACCAGGCCCTTGGGTCAGGCTGGAGGTTGTCTGGCTTGTTATGTGAAGGAGCAGAAGTATTTTGGAGTACCTGGGTCTGAATCCCTTTGACCATGTGCTGGTCAGCCCAGGATCCTGAGCTCTACCTCAACCTAGATAATTATTTTCTTAGAAACTACTTACCAGTCAGAGAAGATCCCCCAACGGGACATGATGGAACCTCCAAAGTTCACCCAGCCCCTGACAGACCGAACCACCACCCGGGGCTACAGCACACATCTCTTCTGCTCCGTCCGGGGCTTCCCACAGGTCAGTGTTTCCTCCATGGACAGCATCGCCTCCATGTGTGGGTGGCCACCAGTGGGGTTTTCGCAAGGTGGCTGGAGGTGTTGGGAGATGGTTAGTCATGTTGGGTTAGGGTTGGATGAGGTTAGGGGGTTGCAGCTGCTTTCTGAGTCAGACTGGGGCAAGTTTGGGGTGTTTCTGCATATGGAGATGGGGGACTGGTCTTCATTCAAGCCATGTCTTGTTTCCTTCTTTGCTGGGGGAGGACATGTGGAGCAGTGGTTAGGATTCCAAAATGGAAGATTTACCTTTTCAAACAACTTCTGACTGTGAATCCTGCCATGGCCACCAGCTTCAGGCAGGGCCAAGGCAAAGGCAGAGGGAGGTGGCTGCATTTCAGGGCCAGTTAGATTTCTCATTTCTCTCCCTGCTTTAAACAAACAAATAAATCCTACTACCTTCCAGCCCAAAATCATCTGGATGAAAAATCAGATGGAGATACGGGAAGACCCCAAATATATAGCAATGATTGAGCAAGGTGTCTGCTCCCTGGAAATCCGCAAGCCCAACCCTTTCGATGGAGGAGTCTACACTTGCAAAGCTGTGAACCCCTTGGGAGAAGCCTCAGTAGACTGCAAACTTGATGTGAAAGGTAAGATTGGCCAAGGAGATAGAGGAGCAGGTCTCCTTGTCTGCCTTTTCCCGTTCTCACTTTCACAGTGGTGTGGTTGGTCCCTGTTTTGTGTTGATCCTGGTGATGGGGGAACTTAAGGACACTGGGTAGCCCTGTGGAGCTGGAGCTTCAGGCTTCTTGGGTTTATGGTCTTGAAGCGTCTTGAAATCACCTTCCCTCATTCATGGACACAAAATGGGGAGGAAATTAGAAACTGCAGAGCCAAAGGACCAGAGGTTTTTGTGGAGACTGGGACAGTCACTTGCTCCTCACTGTGTCTACCAGCACTTGTGTCCCAAACCATCAGCAAGCCATGTGTGTGGAGACTATGCTGAACCCCCTCTACTTGCACCTGGGTTGTTCTGATTTATGTCTCAGGATCCTGCCCAGACTTTCCAGCTCACATTTCCCTGCCTCAGCAGAGCACCCAGCCCAACCCTTGCATTGAGCTGCCCCTCTTTGCTCCCCACAGACGCCTCCTCTGCGTGCTGCAGACCCACCTCGGCGTGCAGGAGGATGCATGCCCACACATTTTGTTCCTCAAGTGGTGATGTGTCCTTAGATGCATGTCATCCTTATTATTTCTCCTCTCGTGGTTTCCCAGCACACTTTTGCCCCAAGACATGCTCTGCCCTACTTCCTACGCAGGCAGGTCTCCAATCTGGCAGGCGCCCAGCACCTTCGGTCCCTGCTGAAGCTACAGGAATGTCTGCGTGGCACAGGGTCGGTGCTTGGCTCTGCAGCAGCTGGTGCCAGGGCTTCCAGCGGGTGCAGTGAGCACTGACCCAGCTGGCTCTGGCCAGGCTGCCCTGCAGGCAGGGCTGTCAGTGCAGCCCTGCAGGCAGCACGGTGAAGTTGGCCAGGAGGACAAGCTTGTCATGATGCTGGGGACACAAAGCACCTGGGAGTCACCCAGGTTGGAATCTTGGGGTCAAGCTGGTTGGGAGCAGGCAGCGATGGTGGTGTGATTCCTTGGAGCATGCAATTGGTTGGACTCGATGATTTTAAAAGTCTTTTCCAACCAAAGTGATTCTGTGATCCTACGAGTGTGCAGGGGTGGTGTGTGTAGGTGCACATTGGTGTGTGCACATGAGCAAGTTGGTTATGCCCTGGCTCATTTTTGGAAGTCAAACAGGGAGTAAGATGAGGGATTTCCAGGGTTTTATATCTCCCATACTCTCCTGCAGTGCCCCAGTGAGGACAGATCAGAAGGAAAGATGAAGAGCAAGGTAGGTCTGGGTTGGGGCTGCAGGATGGAGTGAGGGTGGATCACTTCATTGGGGATGGAATGGGTTGAGTGTCCTGGATTAGCCTTTGTCACCTGCTGAAGGAGCCCCAGCTCAGATCTTCCTTCTCCCATGGCTGGAGATACACTGGTGGTCTGGGATGCTGCAGAGCCTGAGAGAAACCTGCCCCTTTGCAAGGTGGAGGGAGGGCTGTAAATAAATAAATAAATAAATAAAAGCATGTGGAGGCTGCTGTGCATGGCAGGCAGAGCTCCAATTTGCAGGCAGAGCTCAGAGACCTGGGGTACCAGGGGTTGGAGGCACATGAAAGGCAGGTCCTGGGGCTGGGGACAGGTATAAAGGGGTGTGAAATCGGGCTGCGGGATGGAAAAGCAGAGTTAAAGGGTTGTACCTGAATTTTGTGGGGCAGGAGAGGGTGGAAGAGCTGGGCTGGGTTTGTCTTGTATTAGAGCCGTGGCTGGGATGTGGTTTCCCACCTCATCCCTGAACACTGGTCTCTTGGCCGCGATGCCCTCACAGGACCTGGATCTCGTTCCTTTACCTCAGGTGGATGCTGCAGCTGCTGTGCGGTAGCGCGGCACATAGTGATGCTCCTGGCCATGGTCTCTGCTGCCTGCTGGCCTGTCCCCTCCTTGGCAGTGCTCTGGGGGGGCCTGCACCTCAGCCTGCCATGGCATGGTCCTCTCTGAATGTGAGACTATAAAACAAGCCTATCTCAGGGGCTTTGTTCCTAATAAAAAACCCCCCAAAACTGTCTGTCCTGCTTGTTGTGGGGTTGGCTTGGGTTGGGGGAAGGTAGAGGGGAGATTGCTGCCAGGGATGCTGTGGTTTCATGCAGCCTCCCACCGAACCACGGATGGAGGAGATGGTTTTTAAGCTTGGAAAGAAAGGACCAACTTTGTAAAACATATATGAAGATGACTAAACCAGAAGCACCTCAACAAGGAGGAGGATGGGGAAAACTTTCCTTCTGGAGCTGGAGATTCTGGCTGGGGAGGTGGGGAAATAGCAACATCAAAAGTGTGACATGTTGGTGCTTCTTCATCAAAGCACAATTTCTATATCCACACCAGTGATGTAATGATCCAGCCATGCACTGCCATCAGCATCCCCTCCCCACGGCATGAGACGGCGGTGCAGGACATGCCGATGTGTTATCCAGAGGAGGAGGAATTGGCCCCGTTAGCTACTGATGGCTCATGTGCAGAAAGATGACTCGTTCCTTACAGCTCCGAGACAGCTCGGGTCAGATGCTGTTTATTAACAGAGAGCCTAGACAGATCCATCAAGTTAACTAAGCGCCTCATTAACCAGGGTCAGCAGTGCCGGGTGCCTCCTCCACCAGCACAACCTCCCCCTCACGCTGATGGGTCTGGAGTGTGGATGAAAGCAGGAGCTCTCCCAGCTGCATGTGGTCATGGGGCCAGACCCAGGTTCTGCCCTGAGAAAAGCATATCCCAGCAGGTCCTGACACTGCAAATGTGGGTGCAAATCTAGCTTGGGCATCTGCAGATCTGAGCCCAGCCCACCCCTGGTGCCACTGGAGAGCAAAGCCGGGCAGTACCTATGGCTAAAACAGCTGACTCCTCTCTGCAGCATCTCTCCTGCAGCCCCTCTGCTTTGTCCCCATCTGGCCCCCGTCATCCATTCTCCATCCCCAAGCTGAAGTCCATGGGGGTATTGCTGTTCCCAGGGGCTCAGCACCGACACAGCACGGTCCACACCAGACATTGTTTCCACCATCAGAGGGCATTGTTGGATTAAATTTTATCCCGACTGATGGTCAACCTGGTTTATTGAGATGGTTGGGGTTAGTGACGATACCAGCAGGATGAAGGTCGCAGTCAAGAGCAGGTCTTCCCCTGGCATGTTCACTCCTGGTGCTGGACACTGATGGGCATGTCCTGGTCCCCTTGATGTCCCTGGCATCTTAGCACATGGTTTTGGCCAGTGGGAGCCTTGGGGGACAGGTACTGGGAGGGGTTTGTTAGCCAGGGGTTTACTGACACAGGGAAGAAGCAGCATCTCCAAGACTGTGTTGTGCTGCACGCTGTGCCCTTTCCGGCCTCTTAATGCAGTCCCACGGGGCAAAGGCTGTATTTGTAACCCCACAGGGGACTGAGGTGGGTAACAGCATCCACTTTTAGTAAGCTCTCTCCTGGAAAGGTCTGGGGAGCATGGAGTGGAAAAATCCAGTAGATGTTTTTTTCTGAAAGCATTCGTTCACATGCCTTTTAATTTATGGGCTTCCCAGTCGTCAGGTTTCTGGGCACCTTAGCAAGGATCAGGCAAAGGCATCAGTTCCAGGAAAGCAGCCTCTTGCAGAAATAAAATGCGAGTGGGAATCAGACGTGTGCTCGGTAATCAGCAGCCCTAATCCGAGGTCAAGCTACTGCTGTGCAAAGGGACCATGGGCACGGGGCAGGGGGGACCTTCCTGCACCAACCTGGGGTTGCAGCGTCCCCAGGCTCTGCTGATAAAGGGTTTTGGGTTCTTCATCTCGAGGAGGCTGGGAGGGTGTTCAGGACACCTCCATCACAATGAGACACAAGGAAAGGATTTGTTCCTTGCCTTTGGTCTTCTCTGCTTCCGTTTTGCCCTGTGGGATCTGAACCAGGAACATGGGTATGATATACCAAGGCACTTACAAAATGTGGGAGGCTGAGCTTCTCATCCTTCCCCCCACCCTTCTTTGCTGCCCTTCTTTTCTACTCAAGAAAAATGGAGGAGCTCCCTCCAGGCTAAACAGAGCTGGCTGCAGAGGTGGGCCCAAGGGACACCCAGCAACCCCATTGTCCATGCTACATGTGCATGGCATGGTTCTCCACAGCCAAAAAACCACCCAAGCTCCTTTTCCATTCTGTCCCCTCCCAGTCTCTGAAGGAACTTGCTGCAGTTACTTTGCCCATTGGTGATGTTGGAGAGACATGACCCTCCTGGGGCAGAAGGGTCATAGGAAGTGTGTTTCCAATGGCAGATGGGTGAACAAGGGATGTTGATAAGAAGAAACACAATTAATTCAAATTAACTCTTCCCACCACATCTTCAGCCCTGGAAGATCCTTCTGCAGAGCAGGAACTGGCAGTGTGGCTGCCAAGTCGGGACCACAGAAGTGGACGGGGGTGATGGTCCATCTCCAGCCACCCTCTCCTCAAATATGACCAATACGCCCTGCCCATGGCTAAACCTGAGGTAGACATAGGGGTTGGAAAATGCCCCTGTGGCAGCATCAACACTGACGTGGTGGCCTGCAGCTGTCCCCTGCTTGTCCCCAAATGGGAGGAGGTCCCTCTCTGCTCCCCTGGGCCATGGAGGTGGCTGCATTAACCCACAAAATTTGGGTCAAAAGGGTTTGGCTGCACAGGGATGGTGGTTGGGAGAGATGAGACATATGGGCTGGGAGACACTTGCTTCTTTGCACAGAAGACAGGCAGGAGAAAAGAGGGGAAAATGACTCAAAGCCAAAGTAAAAGGAGAGAGAAGACACATGGAGGGGACATAGCTCCCTGGGTGTAGCTCACAGGGGTGGTGGGTGCTGCTGGGATCCATGGGGAGCCATCAGGGCAGCAAAGGGTACTTCTTTCAGGGTACTCTGGGGCTTCCTTTCCCCTCTACCTACCTCTCTGGTAGCATTCAGAGTTGGAGAATGACCCTTTGCTCTGTGGGGTGGTGGATTCATTGCCCTGTGGGTGCTGGCATTGCCATGGGGTGCCTCTTCCTGTCTCTTCCCGTGTCTCAGCCCAGCTCATCTCTCCCTGGTTACAGGGGGAAAGAATGGGCTTGAAAGCTGAAGAAATCACCCTGGACTCTCCTGGTTCTCAGCAGCTTCACTCCCACCAGAGCACTCCTTCACCCCAGTGCCCAGGTACCCCCATGGGTCCATGGATGCAGGGGCCAGAGTGGGAGGTGACCCCAGCACCACTGACTGCAGTGCTCCAAGGAGCCAGAGGTCTCCATCAATGGCAGAGGACCTCCTGGGTGGTTTTAATCATTTTGACTTTATTTGCATGATGATAAACTGCGCCTTTGTCTGTACAATTTCTCCTTAAATACTTGGCAACCCTTAAAAAAAACAAAAAACAAAAACAAACAGGAAAAAAAAAAACAAAAAAGGAAAGGAACAGTGCAGGCTACAATATCAAAACAGTACGATGCTGTGAATAAATAACCCCCTGGGGCAGCTGGGGGACATGGCTGTTCAGATTGCACAGGGCTGGTGAACTCAGCCCTCCCAGGTCCTCACCACCCCTTCCCCTGACAGCAGGAACAACGGCCAGATGGGTTCTGGGCTGGGCATGGAGGACCCCACTCTGCTCAGTCCCAGCTCTTAGTTGTCCAGCTCGGCTGTGGTGGTGCTGGCGTTTTTGTTGGTTTTGCAGCAGAAGTACTGGTTCCAGATCTGCAGAAAGGCTGTCCGGAACTTCTTGATCTTGAAGGCGTAGACGATGGGATTCATGGCTGAGTTGCCATGGGTGAGGAAGATGGCGATATAGGTGAGGATGTGAGGTGTCTCGCAGGATGGGCAGAACAAGGTGATACAGTTGAGGATGTGCAGAGGGAGCCAACTGAGCGCGAAGAGGAAGAGGACCAGTGCTAACGACTTGGCGATCTTCAGCTCCTTCCCATAATACTTCTGAGGGTCGTTGGAGCTGGAAGAGACCTTCTTGTTGAGTTGCTTGCGGATGAGGTTGAAGACTTCCAGGTAGATGAGAAGCATCAGCAACAGGGGAGGCAGGACCCAAACGAAGAAGTTGAAGTACACCATGTACTCCATGCTGATGACTGTCTCAAACTGGCACTTGATGACAAACTCTGTGTGGCTGGCGTTCAGCTCCTGAGTCCTCCTCATCTTGTTCAGGTTGTTCCAGCCAAACATAGGGGTAAGTCCCACCAGAAAGGAGACGATCCAACAGCAAGCGATGGCCACTGCCGCCCTTCGGGGTGTCACCACGCTCTTATACCTGTGGAAGAGATGACAACCACAAGAAAGAATTAAACACAAGCAGGATGCTCTGCCTGGGGGTTAAGACTGCTCCATGTGGGGTGGCAGTGCTCATGCTGTGATGGCATTATGCTCCTCACTTCCTTCCTTGGCAATCGGTAACAGCTTGTCCTGACAGACATGTTAACAAACTGGTTTCTGTGCATGTGCCCTCAGGAACCTCACTCTGTCTCTCACCACCACCCCCAGCTCCAAGGATGGGCAGAGACCTCAGACATGATCCTGGAGCTCTGGGGGTTCATGGCAAGCCAGAAAATGCATTAGCAAGCTGGAACATGCCTGCATGTTCAACCCTCATATCTAGTGGGGATTTCATGTTGTTCCAGCAGCCCACCTTACATCTGAGCACCCTACACCCAGAGCAGCAGGTCACCCTTCCTTCCTCCCATTCACCAGCCCTGCCAGCACCCTGTCTCAGACAATTCCCCTTGCACCGGGAAAGGAAATAGTCAGCAAAAGCATCCCATGGGACCTGTCAGGCTGGAGGAAGGATCCACTGGTGCTAATGGACCACTGGGGAAGCTTCTGGGCACAACCTGTTTCATTTCCTAATGTGCTGGGCCGATTGACAAAACCCTCTTTCCTAATGGGCTGGTGCCAAGGGATGGAGGAGGAGGAGGAGAGCCGTGCTCCAGCTGGGCTCTGCTCCCTCCCTGATGCCACCAGGGAGCATGTCAGGGCTGGGCTCACGTCTCCAGAGGTCTCCAAGCGGGAAGTGGAGCCTGCTAGATTGATTTCCCCCCTGACTCTCAAAGAAAAGCTTCTCCTTGGAGGTTGAGAAGATTCACAGCCCAAGTGTTATTGCTTTCCACCAGAGGGGACTGAGCAAAGAACGTTTTTTCTGACTATTTGCTGGGTATTTTAGTGATGCTGTTGTTAACTCCACCATGTGGAGGTGGCTGGCAAACATGGATCTCCATCCTGATGCTCAGAGCTCCCTGCTGCATGTCTGCAGCCTTTACCTATGGTGGAAAAATGGAGCATTTCAGAGCTTTTTAATACAGCCAAGGACCCAAACCCACTGTTCCTACCCCTTGAAGGTCCCTTCTCAGGACCCATCTCATGGGCAAAGTGTCAGGGTGGGAGCATGGAGGGACACAGACTGGAGGGGGTGACATTGATGCCCAGTAGTCCAGAGGGTCCAGAGCCACCAGTCCCTGACTCCTTCCATGAATGAACCTTCTCTGGTCTGGGAAAAGATTCCCAGCATCCTGGAGGCAGACAGGTCCCGTGGGAAGGAGGTGGCAATGCAGGCTGCTGTTTCCTCTGAGAGCCGGGGCTGGAGCTGGAGGGTGATTTATTCCTTGTGGGAAGGAGAGAGGGCAGGAGACCCTGAGAAAGGCTCAGGGCAGGGATTGCTGGGGCATGGGGAGGACAAGGGGTGGTGGGAGAGCACCAGTGCTGTGGGCCAAGCAGCAGGAAAGGTGGGGGGGACCCATGGGAGTGATGGGTGGCAGAGGAGGCTCCTGTGGAGCTGTGTGCTGGCCCGTGTGTCCCATGTCACCAATAACAGGTCCTTGGGGAGGGCTGATGTGCCCTTCCAGCTGTGACACCCCAGTCCCACCTCCCCTGAGCAGCTTGGGGGGGTGACGCTAGAAATAAGAGCACCAACCCCCCCTGCTTGAGCTCCTTCCCTCTTTGCAGTCCCTGCAAACTGTGTCCCATCTCCCCATGTCCGGGGGTTTCCAGGGTCTTCTGCTAATGTTGCTGAACATGCTGCCAAACTGGGAGCTCCCTGCCCTGCAGAGCTGTGTGACAGCCATCACAGGAGAGACGAGGCTGCTGAGCAGCAGCAGTGCCACCACGGTCCCC
>NW_010327218.1:0-15867 GCF_000700745.2 Antrostomus carolinensis | reverse complement strand
CCCAGGGCTTGCAGCCAGCACCCAGGCATGGAGCTGCTCCTGGAGCACCCACCCCTTCTCCCCCAGCCCTCATGCCTGGGTTGGGGGAGTGCACAGGGCAGAGTGAGCACTGAGACCCTGTTAGTCATGAAGCAGGGTCAGATCAGAGGACGCAGTGTTCACTCTTGCAGCCAAAGCAAAAGGGATGGGGAATGGCTGCAGGGGGCCCAGCCCAGACGATGCCGGCCCCCCGCAGCTCCAGAACATTGCGTGTTGTTGCAGATGGCTATCAGAACAGCTGTGGAGGTCGTGCAGACCTCGGGTCCCTGGATGCACGCATGGTCCAGAGCGTGTAACACACACATAGCAGAGCAATCACCCCACATTGCTGACTGCTCGTCCACCTTCCCACTTCAATGCACGTCCCTCCAAACTCCTCACTGCACTTCTGTCCTCCTTGCTGTGCATCCATCCCTCCTTGCTGCCCATCCATCCCTTCTCAACACACATCCATCCCCTGTTAATGCACATCCATCCTGTCTCTTCACTGCACATCCATCCCTCTTTGCCTCACATGGATGCTCTCAACTTGCTGCACATCCATCCCTCCTCCTTGCCACACATCCATCTCTCTGCCATGGTCCATATCCACCCCTCCTTGCTGCACATCCGTCTCCGCCACCTCGCTGCACATGCCTGACCTGACACACACAACAGCTGGAGCATCAGGACGTTGCTCTCCCTGTCTTGTTCCCAATTTCCATTCCCTCCACCTTCTATTTTTCTATTCTGACACCGTAGCACAACCTACAACTGAACCCCTTCCTCCTCCACATCCTCTGTATCTTTCAAGACCACCCGTTGAACCATCATCATTTCAATCGATAGCTTTCCCATTATCCATTTCCATACTCAGAACATTAGTATCCTTAGTAATCAATCCACAATCCTTCCAACTCCTATAATTATTTCACAGAGAATAAATTAACATAAGGTGTTTTATCCCATTTTCCTTCCCTCCTACAAAACAATCTTAAGTGTTAAATAGTATGATACTTTATAGTTACATTCTTTGGCCATTTTCTCTGCTTATCCAAAGCACACATCAGTCACTGATGGTTACAATACAATGAACTGTTTTCAAGTAAGAGGATCTCCCCCGATCTTTCCCCAATATTTCAATACACGTCCCAGAAGAGATTTTTTTTTCAAAACCCCCCATGCTGCCAAAAGCTTATTTCTGCACTGTGAGGTTTAAACATGGCACTGCAGAAACAGCCAGCAGCTGTCAGCAAAGTCTCTCCGTGTAGCCCCCTGTATGTGTGCACCATGGTCACAGGAACCACAGTTGAACCTGAAAAATACATAGAAATCGGCAAATTTTGGACAGGGGCTTTTGTTCCCTTTGCTCCTTCAAGCAACGAGCCAAGGGCAGAGGGAGCTGCAGCACCCTGCAGGGAAACATGCTCCCTGGGGGCTCATGGGTGCCCACTGCCCACTGTGGGAAAAGAATGACAAAAAACGTAAAATTACTTTGAATTCTTCCTCTGTCCACCCCACAGGGTTTGGCCATGCAGCTCTCATGGGCCTCAGCTGCTCTGAAGCTGCAAACCCTACTTAGAAGGAGTAGTAAACCCTAGGAGTAGTAAACCTTACTCAGAACTCCGTGAAAGGGGCGGGAGAGGTGGGGGTGGGTCTGTTCAACCAAGGAACAAGGGACAGGACAAGAGGAAATGGGCTCCAGTTGTGGCCAGGGCAGTTGAGATGGGATGTGAGGAAGAATTTCTTTGCTGAAAGGGTTCTGAGACATTGGAAGGGGTTGCCCAGGGCAGTGGTGGAGTCCCCATCCCTGGAGGGATTGAAGAGTCGTGTAGACATAGTGCTGAGGGACATGGGTTAGTCGGGGACTTGTCAGTGTTGGGTTCATGATGGGACTCGATGATCTTAAAGGGCTTTTCCCATCCAGGCAGTTCTGGGATTCTGTGAAATGCAAGATCCCACCTAACGCTTGATCCCCACAGCACAAGGCATTTGGTGGGGGGAGCAAGTAGCAGAGGGGTCAGGGACAGACTTTGCTGTTCCCATGTTTCTGCCTTGGTTACGCCATGAAAGAAAAAGCCCTTCTCATATACCTCATTTTGCATTAATATGATACAGCTGGAGTTTAGAACAGATCGGGGAGACAGAAACACTAGAAAATGCTGATAATGGCTCATAATTAATAAATAATCTTATTATTATTATTATCAGCATTGGAACAATTCGTAGCATCATTGCAATTTTATTACTATTAGTATTTTTATTAACAGCTGCGACTAAAACATCCATGATAATAGTCACTGCCATGATCATACAATTTGGGTTGGTTTCCTTTATCTGTGGGGTTTTGAGTTTGACCACAATTGCCAGCTTCTCCTCCTGCCCTCCCTCACTGGTGGTTTTTGCACCATCCCTTCCCCACAGAGATGGGCACCGACCCAAGTCCTCCTGGCCAAGAGAAAAGAGCCTGGAGGGAGAACAGCGACCATCAGGCTCATTGATATCCTGGTGAACTGGGTTGGGCAGGAGCTTTGGTTTGGTGTGGAACAAGAGGGTTCAGAAAATAATGTGAAGAAGTGGAATATCAATTATTGATAAAGTGCTGTTTGTGTCCTCAGAGGAAGAGCAAAAAGTGATGGTTGAAGGCAGAGGCAGACAAATTGTCCCCAGGGGCTGCACAGAGCTAACAGGGAGACGTGGAGCAGGCTCCTCCAGGGAGAGATGCTGTCTCATGGTGGGATGCTCCAGGAGATGTTGCAGTCAAAGTAACTTTCTTGAGAATGGAGTCACTGGGGGAGATGTTGAGGTCCTTCTTCTCCAAGAGATCATGAAGTGCTCCCCAAGCCCTCACCCCAAGGACACTGTCTGGCCTCCTTTCCTTTTGCTTATCATTTCCAAAGTAGATTCAACTTCTTCCCTCATGTCTTGATGTGGCCAGATCTCTGCATCACTCTCTTCTGCAGCCAAGGGAGCTCAGCTCAGCCCAGGACCTGCACTTTAGGTGTCTGTCACCAGGTGGTGAAAGTCCCCATGGCCACCTAACATATGGGGACACATCTGAAAACAAATGGAGAGTGGTGTCTTCATTGTTTTTCTGTTGATTTGACTTTTGTCTTGGGGTCTGTCCACCCAGGGAGAGATGAGGGCTCATTTCCTAGATCTCCAACCCATGGCTCAATCCAAATCTAACACTCACAAAACATCTCTTCTTGGTTTGGCTAAAAAGGTTTCAAAGATTCCAGGTCTGGTTTGAATAAATTTTGTTTATTTTTTAGTATTTCTGTGCATATCCTTTTGGTCCAGAAAATACTTGCAGTTGTCCAGCCAGACCCAACATGCAGCTTTGCTGGTCCTTGCTCTGGGAGGGTTTATTGCCATGTAATTCCTGGGCAATTAATGCACTAATGAAGGCAGGCTGTCACTAATGAAATGAAGCTGGAGCCAACATGGTAGGAAGAAAGAAGGCCAAGCTGACATGAAGCTCATCTGCATTATGAACGCAGCAAGGAAAAGCAGACAGAGTGTATCCTAATCTAATTGAAAATCTCTAGACAAAAGTGCTTTGATCTCAGCGGATTTTGGTTCCTGCTCCTTTTTCCTGGATGTGTCTTTGCTTCAGATCTTTCAGTGTCCTGGAGGCTGCTGGGTGGGAAAACTAAGATGTTGGTGTTCAAAGCTGCTGAGAAATGTGAAGCTGAGAAATGTGAAGTGGCACCTGACCTTTGTGAGGGGCAACCTTGGCTGGTTGGGCGCTGGGATGAGAAGGTCCCTGGGCACCTGCACAAGGTAGGAAGCACTGCAGAAGGGACACGGTATGACAGAGGAACCCTGATCATGGCTCCTTTCTCACCTCTAATCCTGGATGTGAAAAGTTTATTCCTTCTTCAGTCTCTTGTCTTGGTTATTTTCCTCCTTCCCTTCAGATTTTTTCTGAGCTTCATTTAGATTAAAAAGCCTAAGTTCAAAATTCTGGATGTTTTCAAGGACTTTTCAAGATGTTAAAATGTCTAAAGAGGTCTCAGCATTGGCATAAATGTCTCAGCACCAATGTCCTCCTTGCATCATTTGAGTGCTTCTTCTATTTGTTCACATGCCTCTTATGTGACAGTTGGGAGCTCTGTGGCTCTTCGAGGTCAAACACCAGCTGCTCTGCTCTTCAGACTCCAAACAACATCAATCCAACAACTGCAGCAAGTGATGGGTCCATGCTCTCTGCAAACACAGCCAGAGCTGTTGGATGGCTCCCACCAAGAAAGCTTTTCACACCCTCTTGTGTCATCCCAGCAACTCTCAGAGCCAGGATGGGGGTGACAGGTGGCAATGACACAACTGTGGAGGTGATGTGAGAAAACATCTCCTGGGCAGAGGGGTGCTGACATCATTTCAACATGTTGCTCTCATGATGGCACCACACCACGAGGCTGCTTAATGCAAACCTGGTCCAAAGCCACCATGAGAGAGGCTGAAATCATGTGCTTTGGGGTGTATAGATCCATAAGTACATTGGGTTGTGTGCACCCTACTGAAGTTCCTCCTGGTCCAGTCTGTGTCCAGGGTTTGGTTTTACCATCCTAAAAGGTAGCTCTCTGCATGGGAATTATTCTGCAAAGCGCAAGTGGTTCTGGTGGGGTGAAGCAGCTGGCAAATCCACCAAATGTTTCTAACCACTTCTAACAGCCAGTAATTCTTTAATGGATAAAGGCAAGAGTGATAATGAGGCTCAGGAGAACAAATCCATCCTACCAAAATTGTCCCCACACACCGAGATGCAGCATCCCCAGGGCTTTGGTGAGTGTGTCGTTTAGCAGTGGGTGAAGCTGGAACTGGCCAAAGCTCCAGCAAACAGCCAGAGAAAGGAGGTTTTGTGCTTTGAGCTTTATCAGAGCAGGTTGTGCAGGGACCTGGACCTTTTGCAGCCCTCCTGGTCCCCAGATGGGGTCTGGGGAGATGCTGCTGCCTTGGTGTGGGTTCAGTCTGCCCTGACACTTCTCCTGATACCTTGGAGGCACCCTGGGATCACTGAGGACTGCAGAGGGATGTGGGCACATACAAAAGCAGCGCTAGGGACACAAACATGCCCACAAAAAGCAAGAGAAATAAGGTGGAAAAGGGCTTTATGAGTTAACTGCCTGGAAACGGGGAGTGATGCTTCTACAGGGCAGCCAGGTTCTGCCAGGGTATCAACCCCAGACTGGCAGCACGAAACATGAGAGTCCATCAGGGATGTCCATCCAGTGGATGACATCAGAAACAGAGTGGCCAGCAGGACCAGGGAAGTCATCCTTGCCATGTACTGGGCACTGGTGAGGCCGCAGCTCAAGTGCTGGGTTCAGTGTTGGGCCCCTGACTCCAAGAAGGACATGGAGGTGCTGGAGCGTGTCCAGAGAAGGGCAACGGAGCTGGGGAAGGGTCTGGAGCACAAGTGTGCTGAGTTCCCTTGTGGCTGAGGGAACTGGGGGTGTTGAGGCTGGAGAAAAGGAGGCTGAGGGGAGACCTTGTGGCTCTGTGCAAGTCCCTTGGAGGAGGGGGGAGAGAGGTGGGGGTGGGGCTGTTCAACCAAGGACCAAGGGAGAGGACAAGAGGAAACGGGCTCCAGTTGTGGCCAGGGCAGTTGAGATGGGATGTGAGGAAGAATTTCTTTGCTGAAAGGGTTCTGAGGCATTGGAAGGGGTTGCCCAGGGCAGTGGTGGAGTCCCCATCCCTGGAGATATTTAAAAGATGGGTAGATGAGGTGCTCAGAGATCTGGTTTAGTAGTGGACAGGTACGGTTCCACTCAATGATCTCCAAGGTCTTTTCCAACCAAGCGATTCTGTGATTCTATGACTACACGTGTGGGAAGAGGTTTCCTCCCCCAGCTCCAGTGGTCCACAACCTGGGCACAGAGGCCAGACACATCCCCCAACCTCCACTGCGCTCCTGATGCATCAGCCCCAGTGGGACCAAACCTCAAAGCACACATCATGGCTCTGCCCACCTTGAGCTTGGCATCTCCTCTGGGGCAGGATCACCCACAGCCTCATGAAGTTGCTTAAGGACTTGTTTCCCTGCTCCCCAATACCCATCGACACACCCACACTGGCGACCTGGTTTTTGAGTCTAAACCTGCCATATTTGGGGTTCCAGCTAGAGGATCAATTTAAATCTTTGCCTGTTGAGACAAAGAGGCTTGTCTGATCACATCTCTGGTCCCTGGGACACCAGGAGCAGCCACAACATCACACCAGTCTGGATGAGTTCATTGCCAAGCCCTCCTGGGGCTGTTCCTGGCCTCCATGGAGAAGCAGCTGTAGTCTGCTTCGTCCAGGATGTCTGTGCCACTGGACTCCCCAGGCTCTGGTGGTGAATCACAACCCATCTTTGGGAACAAACCACAGGCTTCCAGTAACTGCAGAGCTTCTTTCAGATCACTTTCTCAGTTGTCCTCATCTCAGAGGTGGGATGTGAGTAACCTCCATGATGGCTACGTTGTGAACTGGTGCTGATGGCTTCCCCATGGGCATCCCAGCAGCTCCTGCTGTGACAGGATGCTGCAAGGGGAAGGGGGAGCACAGGAGGGCTGGTGATCACAGGGAGGAAGGGTGGAAAGCATGGGTACCTCACGCACGTCCTTCCCCTTCAGGCTCTGCCCTGGGTGTGGAGAAGACACTGCTGTTGTCCAAAGAAGGCAAAGGAGCGCGTGTTGTCCACTGCTCTCAATGAGAAAAGTGATTTTTCTTACATCTTTCCAGCAGATCCTTCACCCCAGCAGCAAATATAAATCCTTTGTGCACATAAAGTTAATCTTGTTTTCACCCCGGGCTTGGTTTACAGCCCGTGGCTGGATCCTGACACGTTCAAGTTCTCTGCTGCTGTGTAAGCAGCAATTCTCAACCAGAACCACTCACCCGGTGCTCAGCCCAAATGTGGGTGGGTGGGGGTTAAACAGGGGGCTGGGGATGCCCAGAGTATCTGATGGCAATGATAATTTAATTTGTGCCTATCAGGGAGGACTGCCCTCTAACCCCAGGTAGACCCTTCATGCCCCAAAAGGACCCATGAGACCACCTGATGCTGTGGGCAGCACTGAGTGCATCCAAGGGTGCTGAGTGCCTGTGCTGGGGTGGCCATGCTCTGGATGTGTCACCCTCCTCCTGCCATGTGACATTTCTGAGGGCGTACCCCGTGTCCCTGGTCAATGGGGTACAAGTTGCACTGAGCCATAGATTTGCACCCAAGCAACTCCAGGGCTCCCTCCCAGCTCCACCATGTGTGGTCACAGCCTTCCAGGATTTTCCTGGATCACTGGCTTCTCCCTCCAGGACCCCAAGGTGGGTGGGAGGGAAATGATTTAACGCTATTGGCAGCAGCTGCAAAATCATGAAACAAGCTGCAGAATCTCAGAACTGGGGGGAAAAATATGTGATGATCTTGTCTTTTGGCTCTTGGTTTCAGGCAGCGGCATTTTTGAGCATTTCTCTGCAATGCAAAGTATGAGAAGTGCTGCTTTAAAATGAAAAAGAAACAGAAGCTGAGATTCTTCTGTAGTACCAGGACTCTGGGAATTAGGACACATAGAGAGGAACAGCCCAATCCCTAAGAGTTGGCAGTGAAATTATAGAACCATAGAATCATACAGTGGTTTGAGTTGGAAGGGACATTTCAAGGTCTCTAGTCCAATCCCCTGCAGTGAGCAGGGACATCTTCAACCAGACCAGGTTGCTCAGAGCCCCATCCAACCTGACCTTGAATGTTTCCAGGGTTGGGGCTTTGTGCTGGGTTTGTGTGTGTGTGTCCGGGGGAGGGTGTCATCAAAGCACCACAGGCTTCTACCACCCCTCTGGGCAACCTGGGCCAGTGTTTCACCATCCTCAGTGCAAAAAATTTCTTCCTTATATCTAGTCTATATCCACGCTCTTTTAGTTTAAAACCATCACCCCTTGTCCTGTCACTAAAAAGTCTGTACCCATCTTTCTTATAGATCTCCTTCAAGTATTGAAAGGAGAGAGAGAGATGGCTACATCACTGATGGACACCATGATGGACTTGGTTTCAGTGGAGCAAGCAATAAATTTACTGGACATTTTTAGTGTCTAAACGGTTTAGTTGTCAAAAAGAGAAATTTGGGCCTGAACATCACCTTGGAGATGAGGATGGGTCTGAGTCTGAGGATGGGTCCCACACACCCCATCACATGGCTGAACCGTTGCTATGGTGGGAGAAACCCAACCTCCAGCAGAAGACAATTTCTGCAGGGCAAGAAGGCTTCAGGAGGAGACACTCAACACTCACGTGCATCCCTCTCTGGACAGTGTGCTGGAGGTGTTTCTCACTCAATATCACAGCAGGGAGACCAATGTGCTTGGCCAGGATTCTCAGGTCATCCACTCTCACCACGTTGGACCATCACCGTGTGGATTCAGTGACCTCAAAGGTTCTCACACATCAGCCCTGCCCCTGCCGTGGCAATTAGCTGGCTGCTGATTGCCCAGGTCTGGCTCAGCCGCTGATCCTACGTGTCTCTGCATGTCACCGTGTGATTAGAGAAGTCAGGGCGGTGTACTTGTGCAGTACAAAGGAGAAGGGATAAAAGGCAGCTTTGGTTGTCTGCAGTGCAAATCCAGGATAAAAGCTGTGTTTTTTCAATTACTATTTGTATTGCACTTGAATTTTTCTATGCATTGCATATTTTTGTTCTTTATGCAAAAGAACATCTTTGAAATGAGGACTCTGAACGTCAGCCACCAAAATGGAGAGGAGGAGGAGGAAGAAGAAAGAAGGCAGCTCTAAAAACCACTTAAAATGCCTAATCTGTCAAATGTGGGCTCTCTGAGAAGTTGAAATGAGATGGCAGATATCAAATGCCTGGTATGACTGGGCTGTGAGAGCCTTTATGGCTCCCACCCCATCCCACAAAATGTTGTGGCTTGCAGAAAGCCGGCCGTGCTAGGAGGAAGATGCCAGCCAAGGAAGTGCCTGGTGCCATCTGTACAGTATCAGGGCAGGTTGCCCAATGCCACCATCCTTCCCTGCATGTCACCCCCATGCTCTGTGAATGCTGCTAAATCAAAGAACAAGTTGGTACCCAGAGAAGACCTCCAACTAAGAGCCATTAAAAGGCAGGAGCAGATCAGAGATCCCAACTAGAAGAAAAAGAAGAGGGATCTTGAGACCTGCTGTTGGCATTTCATCTGCATTTGACAGGACATCGAGCTCTGCTCCCTGGATAAATAGGAGGCAGGAAACTGAAGATAGCATCTCGCATGAAGAGGCATTAACCCAGCCACAAAGCAGGACTGAGGTGTATCTTTATCTCTCCAAGGCAGAAGGACTCTTCAGAAAAAGCTACATTACAGCTGTAACAAGAGATTAGTATCAACTGTCTTTTAATTTCTTGGGTTTTACACTTCTGCTTGCTAACCTGCCTCCTGATTTTGCAGTCAACCACTGAACGTCTCTGTTTCTTAGCCTACAACTTGTTATTGCTGTCCAGGATCCTCACAGCACAATTTGCCACTGCAAAGGGAACATTTCCCGTCTTGCACTTAGCCCAGTTCAAAGATTAGTACATTCAAGACTGAAAAATTGGCTGGAAGCTCACAAAATGAGGTAGGTTGTTTTCTCCATCCAATGTCTAAATAAGAATTAGGAGTGCTGTTGAGATCTACTGTTTCTAAACCTCAGAGGACACGGTAACCCAAAACAACCAGTTCAGCATCTTCTGTTCGACGCGTATTTTGCCTGATTAAAAGATCAATTTAAAATGCAAAAAGCAGCTGGATTAATTTAATTTGGTTTTTTTGCCAACAAGTTGGCTATAGGTACTTTCAGTTATTGAAAATAGTTTCGGAGGTGCCATTTCATGCCGTATTTGACTTCCAACTTCTCTCCAAACACAACTTCCCACAAAGCTTGAGTAAAACCTGTGTTATTCACCTCTCCACAACACCATAAAAATGGGAGAAGTGAGGAGGAGTACATATGTGTCAAGCCATTAAGTAATTTACACTGGGATGATCTGTCCAGATCTATATATCTTGATCAGCCAAATGAAATGCCAAATTGAAAGTGAAGCCTCCAGTTAACATCGCAATCAAATGTCCCCTCACCACAGAGAATCAATCTTTCACCAGGAAAACAAATAAAAAGTGCAAATGCAAAGCCAACCTGAAGTTTATTATTTACACTCTGTTTCCTCTTTCAGATTTAGAAGATTATTTATTCCCTTGAAGGAAAACTGATTGACCTTGTTACCTGGAAGGAAGCAGCTCAGTATTTCCATCAGGATGGTGGAGAGAAAGAGCTGAGACCCAAGACCAGGAATTGCAGTAAAAATGCATCAGCTGGGCATAAATTACACCCTGTGCATCCTCCTAATTACTCTGGTAATTAAATCCAGGCAAGAAGCAATGGGCAGACATAGCCTGGGTCGGCTCAGGCAGCCTGGCTGGCGCAGCCCATGGAGATGAAGGATGCATGGGCCAGGCTGGATCAAGTCCTCCCCAAGCACGAGGGCTGTGCCACTTCCTCGGAAGCCTGAGAGGGACCTGGCATCACCTTTCCCTGGTGCCCAAGGGACAGGCAGTGGTGCAGGAAGGTCCCCAGGCTGCTGAAGTTGGTGGTGCTTTGCTGTGGCTGGATCTGTGGCACTTATGGAAGGTGGCCATCTGCATCGTGGAGGGCGTAGAAGCAAGGTGGGGATGGCTGCTGGTGTCAGAGCACCTCGAGCTCCCTTTGAGCAAAAAGACCCCTCTGAGCCCATAAAGCACCTGTGTCCCAGCAGCACTGAACGTGGGGAATGATCTCCCTTAAAACAAATCCCTCTCACCTGCACCCATGCAGGAGTCCACCTGGCTCTGCATGGGCTTTGCCATGTCCATCTGGACACAGGCTGTGCTCAAAGCTCTCTCCTGGTCTTGACCACTCAGAGCCATGGGTGAACAGAGCTGTTTCCACTCAGAAAAATGAGCGTGTCGTTTTTGTGTGTTACAAGGTTTAAGTCACTGGGTGCTATTACCAGTGCAGAGAAGAAAGAAATAATTTAGCCTGTAAGACTGTGCTGGTTATGGTTTTGTCTGAGACAGCATTTCCCAGCATCGGCTTCTCGGCGCTTTCGGAGAGTTTGTAGCTTTATTCCCTCTGTGAACAGATGGGGAAAGTGAGTCGTGGAGGGGGGCTATGGCATGCCAAGTGAAGCAAGATGAACTGAGTTGAATGAGAAAGCATTCCTGGTGCCAGGAACTGGCACTTTCCTCGTTTGAAGGAGGCCAAGAAAAATCATCCTGGTCTCTGGATGCAGAGAGAGAAATGGCCTGGAGAAGGTGGAGAGACATCCACGCCAGTGATGTCCCAGTTTTCTGTGCTCTGGCCCTCCTTTGAGGAGTGATGGAAAGGTGTTATTGTCACTTCAGACACAGTCTGGGACTGAGAGATGTCACCTCCCTGCCTCTGTGTCCCTGCAGTCCTGCTCAGGCATCGCTGGCACCCAGGGAAAGCATGGACAGGGGCCAGTGAGGAAGAGAAGGGAATGGGGCTGAGGAACAAATCTCCGTTCCTCCTCCAGCTCCTTTTTGTGAACAGAGACTTTTGTTCTTAACAAAAAATTCAACTAAACCAACCAAGACTGTGGTGGCTGCTGAAAGTTGTCCCTGCTCAGTGCCAGGGCAAAGCCCAGGTAGGGAAGGGAAGGAGGGAAGGGTGGAAAAGGCATTGAGAGATGGGGCAAGGGTGTAAGGAGGGGCTGCTGGATCGACAGGGCTCAGTGCAGTGATGGGTTGCCCAGGGCAGTGATGGAGTCCCCATCCCTGGAGGGATTGAAGAGTCGTGTAGACATAGTGCTGAGGGACATGGGTTAGTCGGGGACTTGTCAGTGTTGGGTTCATGGTTGGACTCGATGGTCTTAAAGGGCTTTTCCAGTTGAGGCAGTTCTGGGATTCTGTGTGATTCTGTGAAGGGCAAACCCAAACACTGCAAAACTGCCCAGTGGCTGATCCTGCTCTGCGCTGCCCTACATCACCAAAAATGATCCTTCCTCCCCTATGTACCACCCAGCACCCATTTGGCCCATGGGTGATTGTGCCTGTGCTCTCTGGGAAGGAGGATCCCAACCCCTTGGGGTTACTTTATACTCTCTTGCTGGTGGCATCACCATCCTTAACACCCAGACCTGTCCCTTCAGCTGCCCTCCGGTTTGGGAAGGCGGCTACGTGCCCGGAGGCAGGCTGCAGTGGGGCTGGGTGCTGGCGGAGCAGGGGTGCTCAGCTCATTGCTATTCTGCAGGACACCCCACTGGCTGTGGGGTTTTTTTGTGGCCGTCTTGGAGAGCATCAATTGCTCTTTCTTGCAACTGGGCACCCCATGCAAGAGCTGTGTGCCTGTCCCAGCAGCTGGGCAGCCGTGTTGCCAGCGAAGGCATCTCCTTGCCAGGAGCCCAGCCAGCCTCTGGGACTGCTAGTTTCCCATTTTATGGGTTTGAAAGCTCAGGTCACCTTGGAT
Organism: Antrostomus carolinensis; assembly: GCF_000700745.2. Lineage (NCBI taxonomy): Eukaryota > Metazoa > Chordata > Aves > Caprimulgiformes > Caprimulgidae > Antrostomus > Antrostomus carolinensis. Next base: position 3,377 of record NW_010327218.1, on the reverse strand, counting down.
GAGATCTGTCCCAAAAGGGCTGGCTCCCTGGGCTCCTCCCAGCCCATCGGCAGCCAGCAGGCTGGGCTCTCCCTGGCTCTCAGCCCCTGCATCCATCCCTGCTGCGTCCAGTGGGATCACTTCGAAAAAATCATTAATTTATCTCCAGGATAAACGAACACTGTTTTGTATTAGCTCAGCTCTGCTGGCTGTCATTTCCCAAGGCTCTGAGATGATGCTGTTCTCCTCAAGGGGACAAGCCTCTCAAGCTATCCCTGTCCCTCCCAGGAGTCCCTCACCTGCATGGTCTCCTCCATGCTCCATGTTCTGTTGTCTGCAGAGACCACAGTCTCCCTGATTCATGCCTGGGCTTCCCTCACACCCCTATGGGCAGGACCCTGCAGGGTTTTTCTCTGTCCTTCCTCCAGGCAGAGGTTTTCTTCCAGCCCATCTGTTTCCTTTCATCCTGAAATGACTCCCGTGTGTGTCACAAAGAAACTCATCTCCCAGGTCATTTCACCATGGTGCCTCCTCCACATGTTTTCATCCTTCTCTGTGTTGCAAAGACCTTTCCACCCCCGCTGCCTCCAAGCCAGAATATGGACCTACCAATATGCCAACTGTCTGAATTTCAGTCCTCAACTGACTCCCTCACCTCTGCTCCAACCAGTCCCACCAAACCCTCTCTCCATGCCCAGGCTTGTGCTGTGACCCCTTGGGATGAGTCATTCCTCCCGGCAGTTAGGCAGTGGCTCTGTGGTCCCTGTCCTTGAGCCTTTGCGAAGTCCTGCCTGCTCTATCTTGAAGGCCCAGGGACTTGCAGGTCCCAGGCCACCCAGGTGGGTGGCTGCCATGTCCCCTCAGAGCACCCATGTCCAATAATCCCTCATGTTTGTGCACAAGCTGCTTTAAGATGTCCTGGACAGGAGATCTTTTTGGGTCTAGCCTCATTGACTGCAAACTGCAGCTGTGGGTCCTCCAGATCAGACTTTGAAAAATGGAGTCTGATGGGCTTTGTCCCAGCTGTCTCCATTCAAGTTCATGGCCAAAGTCCCTTTCTAGTCACAGAGTCCACCTGGCACTTTTAAGACACAGTTAAGCTTATCCTAACACCACAAATGGACTAGACAAACCCTACTGTGATGCACAGTGGGGCATAAAAGGAGCTGAAAGTGGCTTGGTTGCTGGTGGCCACATGGCACATGGCCAACCAGAGCGAGACAGACGCCACATGCATGTGCCAAGAGCTGGGCAATGACACAGGGACCAGCCTGTGGCTCCAGAGCTGGTGGCTGGGGAGGGGGTTGGTGCTGGCTCCATGGCAGAGGAGTGCCAGCCACCCACCTGCACACCCAGCCCTGACCCCATGAGTCACTTATTTCTGCTCTATCGCCTGCTCTGGCCACCGTGGAGCGGAGGTGGGAACCGTTTCTGTAAAGAATAGGTGATGACAACACTCCCATTGATGGAGTCACATTCTTCCATCTCAGAGTTGGGGAAAGACCTCCATCAAAGGGCTCCTGCATGCCCTGAGCCAGCTCCAGCACCGGATGGCTGTGGTGACAGCACACACCATGGTGAGCTGGTCTTGACTCACTCCTGAGACGCTGCCTGCAGGGCCGGGCTGGGCTGGTGGGGTCCAGGCAGGCAGAATCAGCAGCTTTAGTTTTGGCAGAGCCTCCTTCTGTAGGGTGTTTCACTTGTCTTATTGCCAGCAGCTGCACAGGATCCTTGGAAAGCCCTGGACACCAAGCCCCAATGTGCATCACCATCACCTCCACCAACCCAGTGCCCTTGGAAACACCTCAGTCACTCCAGAAAAGGGAAAAGCATCTCTGAAGTGCTCGGTGGTGAAGTTGGAAATCTGTCTGGGTGTTCCCAGGTGTTTTTAGGGGCTCTGCTGCTTGACCATGGGTGTGATGGACTATCATACCATGGACATAGGACCATCACTCACCTGCAGTGAGGAACTTCACCTTACTCACTGCAGACACATTGCTGTCCATCCCACTGTGTCCAGGTGGCCCTGGCTGTGTTGCTCCTCACCTTTTGCTCAATGGGAACTTCATGGTCAGTTTATATTTCCATGGGATGAAGAAATGAAAGCTGGCCAGTGTCCCATCTGCCCGCTTTGTAAAGTAGGTCCTCTTGGGTTGAGGGTACCCAACACACTTGAATTACTGCTATGGAGGTGGCAGAGCCTTACTGGGTTCCATCCACCCAGCTCCACCTGGTTTGATATCTGTGTTCCCTGAAGGATGAATTCATGAGCAGGAACCTCCTCACCAAAGGCATCGTCCCTAAAGCTGTGTCTCAGCCCCTTTTGACTCTCAGTGGATGGAGATGCTGTCACTTTTACTCAGGACGGACTGCATTGGCATTCTTGACTCCAGGCTCTGCAGATCAAGGACCTGCAGCCCAAGAGGACCATTTGGCCTCCTGGATAACCCCATTTCATTGAGTTACTCCTGCACAGATCACCATGGCATGTGCTGGGATGATGGTGAGACATTTGCCCAGGTTGCCCAGAGAAGCTGTGGCTGTTCCTCCCTGGAAGTGTTGAAGACCAGGTTGAATGAGGCTTTGAGCAATCTGGTCTAGTGGAAGGTGTCCCGGCTGATGGCAGGGGGGTTGGGACTGGATGAGCTTTAAGGTCCCTTCCAACCCAAACCAGTCTGGGATTCTATCATTCCATGGAGGAACCTGGCTGCTGAGTGCCCTGGGCAGAGTTGTGACGTAAGCCCAGCTGGTCACTGCACAGTCCATGACCAGAAAGCCCAGGTTGTCCCAGCATATCTCCACCTCCATACCTGTGGTGCCCCAGCCTCTGTCTCTGCCTGAGGGGGGTCACCCTGAGCGAGCCATGGTGCTGTTCTGTGCCTCAGTTTCCCTAATTGCAAATGTGCTATTGCCCTTGCTGGGAACATGCCTTCCAATTTAGTGGTGATGCATTGTCAAGGGTCAATACTTTAACCTGAAAATCAGTAAAAATGGGAAAAAAAAACCCAATAAAAATATTTCCAGAGCGTGGTTATGGGATGTAGGGGGGGAACACCAGGAAGAATGTGCCAGGTTTCATTCATCTCCCTGCAGTGCAACCCGGGCTGACGTAAGCTCTGCTGAGGAGACAGATGTCGACTCGCAGCTAATGAGGTCACGGGGAAATGATACCCTGGGCAGATTACCCATCACGGGGACCATGTCTTGCCCTGCTCAGAGATAAAGGAGAAGGGCTGGGATGAGATGAGGTGCTGCTGGCTGGGAAGCCTGTCCAGGGTCTCTGAAGGTCATGCATCTGCCCTTGCCTTTTTTAACCAGAAAATCTGGGAATGACCCCAAATATTAACAGTGTGTGCTGGCAGCCAAGGGGACACCCGTGTCCTGGGGGCATCCAGCAC
>NW_010327217.1:60933-76702 GCF_000700745.2 Antrostomus carolinensis | reverse complement strand
CATCCAGTCCACACTTCCTCAATTTATCAGCTATTTATCATCGTCAGTCTAAACAAATGCTAATGACTTTTTCAGCCATCCAACCTTTAGATTTCTTACAGCATGAGTCCATCATCCAGCTGAAAACTGAAATTCCCAATTAGAAAGCAAGAGGGGTAAGAACTTCTTTTGAGCTAGCACAGGAGGGGGTCATTTCCCTAAGTGGTAAGTTTAACAAGGTCAGTTGCTTCACACACAGAGAAAAGAAAATAGGACTTTGTACCACTTAGCATTCAAGCTCAGCCACCCACAGCTGACAAAGGACAGGGCCCTGACAAATGAAGAGGCAAGTGTGTGGATAAAGAGAGTAATGGTATGCAGAGAAAATAATTGACCATGCAAGGTTGATAATTAGTGATAGAAAAAACACACCGATTTTGACATCCCTTATCACCACATATCGTGTCTCTGGCTTTAACTACAGCTCATAAAAAACTGCTGGAGTAATATTCACAAAGCATACCGTAAATGTCACATTTCATGGGAGCATGAAACCTGCAGCCTGGCTTGAATCCCTCTAGCAGTTTCAGCAACAACTGCTGCTGGATTCTCCTTCCCCACTAACCTGTCTTCCAGAAGCCAGGTTGCTGTATAAGTTTTAGTCTAGGGATGATTCCTTCTGGTCCCTCTCCAGGTTGTAAAAAATACAGATGGTTCTGAATGTTTAAAGAGTCAGTAAGTATACCAACACATGTCATCTTCCCTGCCCTCCAGGGCTGAGACTGAGAGAAAAGTGAAAGACTCCTCTGTTCTGCTGCTTTTACTAACAGTCCTTATCTCCCTTCAGATCAGCAGGACTGAGGGAAGTTACTTGTCATCTCACAAGATTTCAGAAGGGAGAGGCTAACAATGTAACCAAAGAAGGACAAAATCTGCTGCTACAAAGGACAAACAGGGAGTTCCATGTGAAGGCACTGTCCTGTATGGAGCATGAGCCAAGCCAAACTGCTGATCCTGTCTTTTCTGGGTCTTTGAAATGCATATTACAAAAACTGCCAGTATCTCATGGAACCAGGTTTTCTTTTTCTTACAAAGATAAATACAGTCAGTTCTTTACCAAGAACTGGATGTGAAGCCCACCCTACCAACGGGTTGTGTCACTTTTTGGGTTCCACTGGGCACTCAACCAGGCCCTGCTGTGCATTTCAAGTTTTAGATCCAGTTTGCTTCTGAATGCAAGGTAAGAACATCTCCAAAACTTTGCTTTAGCACATTTGCTTGCAGTTATGTCAGATGATGATTACTGTCTTGCTTTTAGAACTGAATATGCAAATGATTGTATGGCAGCATATGGAGGAGAATGGATGAATTTTATCTAGAAATATTAAAACAATATTTACAACAGGATGATGTTGCAAGCTGCCATAATACACTAAAGGATTTGTAATGCTTCATAAACTGTACTTTTGCTTATTAATAAATACTAATTTAGTTTGTTTCCTCACACATTTTTTACATCCACTGTTGACTTAAAAGATACTCTATCATGTACATGACAAGCCTCTGATAACAGTTTAGCAAATGTATAAAGCAAAGAACACCGATACTCTTCAGAGAGATGTCACTTCTCATGAAGAACTCATCTAGAAGATTTGGGAATTTAAATTTATGACTATAATGCTTTGTATACATTTGTAATTTCTTTGATAATATATGCAAACTTACAGCATTTGGTGCTAAATGTTGCTAATTTGTGAATGAAAGCACAGGAACATACCCAGGGAAGAAAACAAAGTTGTACCTCTCAGCTGAAGGCTAAGCACAGTTGTCTATAGCCTAAAGAGTCACATATTTCACCCAGTGTGTACTAAGCAAGTAATGACTAGTCCTGAAAATTGCCAGACCCCTGCTGAATTTCTTTTACGTTGCTCTTGGGTCAGGAGTGAACGACAATAAAGGCCTGGATGCCTCTCTGCTTGATCAGAACAAACACAACAGTTGATTTTTAGCACACATATTGCCGTAACTGCCACAATTCAGCAAGTCTAACTCATTTTCTTTCAGGCTGCAGTATTACAGAACTTATGCTGCAAATAACTTGGCCTTAACCTTAGAAAATAGACACACATCAGCTTTGAGGGTGTTCCTCAGTAGTCATATGAGAACAATAACTGCACTTTTTCCTCTTTCCTTTACCTATTTAGATTGTACATGACATGGGAAAAAAAATCTTATTTTCCCATCTCTCTAGTCCAAAGCCAACACAGAACTTCCAGTGTTGGGATCAGGCATATCACGTGTGCTGAATATCTACACTTGGGCAAAGCCCCAGCCACAAAGAACACTTTTAGTAAAACTTGTTAGTAGTTAAGTCAGGCCATCACTGCATTTCATTATCCACGGAAGAATAGCATTTAGAATGTGGTTTTGACGCACAATACCTACCACTATCAAATGACACCTGAATAGTGAGCAAGTTTCAGGTCCAGTCACGGAAAGATTCATTTCTGATGGTTCATTATGATCCACTTGCCTACAGCATCAAACATCTGCAATTGTCCATACCGTAAGATGTGTCCTCCCAGTCCTATCTGGCAGATTTTAAAAGGAGCCTACCCAACTTCCTAGGTATTTGTCTCTTCAATCACTTGGCTACCTTTGAAAATCCACCTTTCCATGCATGGTCTAGTTATAGACTTCTTTAGGTCTAGGCTTGATTCCCCTGAAAACATCAGCAAAACTTGTCTCTGCAACCCAATCTGATCAGCTGCACGTTTTCTGAGATCAGTGTTGGGTTCTGAAGCTGCTTACACTACTATAAACAGTGAACTACAAACAAGACAAATTTGTCTACAGACCTGTATGTTCAGATTGTCTATTTTTTTAAGGAAAAAAGTTAGCCTTTTCGTCTTTCCTCTTAAGCACATGTAGTAGCATGCATTTGAGCTACTGTATTTTGGAAACCACTTTCCTTCCATCTCCAATAAGAAGCATGCCCAGTAAAAAAGCTGAGTTTAAATCAAGTCTGGCAGTAATAGGGAACACCTTTCACGGAGAAGCTAAATTGTATTCTTGACTTTCAAATAAAAAGCACACAGAGTAGTAATAAAAGTCACGCTCAGATGTAATGATAAATACTTCTAAAAATTCCATATCAGCTCTAAAAGTTAATTTTAGAAAAGAAAAAGATAAAAATCACAGAGATTAGCATATTAATGGTTCCCAATCTGTATTTACAAATCTCATCAATCTGTTAATGGGTAATATCAAGTAGATAAGTGATGTTAATATAACATGAAAAACATTAAATGCTAAAATTTGCAGTCTAAACCTGGGAGTGTGCATGCAATACACTAAAAGGCACAAAAATGTGAATTTCATGTATTAAAGCGTTAAGAATTTGCAGTATGACTGCCGGGAGCAAGAAGAATGAGAAGCCTCACACATACAAAGCAATCAGTGTCTTTAGGTCCGGAACAGCCTCCAGCGCATTCCCGGTGGCAGCAGTCACTGACGTAGGACCCGTAGCACCGTCCATCACACTGCTCTGCACACACTGTCTTCGTTACTAATAGGAAGCAGGAAAAATCATCATGTCAGAATGAGAACTAAGGAGAGAGCTCTTCAACTGCAGGCTGAGGAAAACAACAAACTGAAGAGCACACTGAAAAACCCCACAAGTTCTAAGGTAATTGCTTCAATGGTACTGGCCCCTCATAACCTCCAGAATACCTTCACAATACCCTTTTTAGGAACATGTATGTTCCCTGAGGACTGTAAAGGAAGAATCTTTAAAGTGTTTTCTCTTACCCTTGGCAATTCAGGTGAATATTAGTTTCAGACTATTAGTTTATGTAAACAGTTGATGGAACGATATGGCAAAAAAACCCCAAACAACCCACAAAATAACAGAAGAGCCCACCAGTTCTGTGTGAGTTTTCCCCCATGAAGAACAGCAACACTGAGTACATGAGTGAAACTCAGAGTAAGGCCAGCAATCTCGGAGCCAAATGCTGTTCTTGATGGCAACCAATTTGACAAATAGGCAGTGACAGAACAGAATACAACCTGCAGATTGCAACACATTTGGAAACACCAGTTACGTTTTCTAAATAACACAATCCAGCCTTCATTCACAGGGAAACAACTATATTTACCAACTGGAAAGCACAGCAATTTAAGTAGTACCACACTACTTACTGTACCTCAGGGCTTAGTCTTGTACAAAGAATGGTCAAGTGGAGCATCTTCCTCTCCTCACCTGGCTATAGCCGTTATCTTTATTTTACAGACCCAGAAATTAATATTATCTGCAGGAATGTATCAACCACCACCTACAGAATGCCAGAAAGCTGTGCTGTCATCTGTCTTCTGATAAAAACAGGGTTGTTACACTTCTGTAATTAACCTTTACCATTTATTTTGTTAAAAGCATTTAATTACTTCTCTATGGAAAACACTTTTCATGAAGCCAGAGAACGCCAAATTTCCATGCAACTTTCTGCTTGATTCTACTATTTAATACAAAAGTAACTCTTTTAGAAGTACTTTCCAATCCAAATTCCCTCCACTGCTTCCTGGAAATACGTAAGGTAATACCAAAGCTTCTTGATATACACAAGAAATTTATCTAGGACATAAAAATGTAAAAAACCAAAGAGAAGTCATCATTTGTAATCTATAGAATAAAGCAATGCTCTTTTAGAGTAATTCCATCTTGCTGATACCAGAGGCAAACCTCCAAACACGAAATATTTCTGTGCCTTATGCAATCTGATTTAAGAAATAAAGGAAACTTTTGTAAATGCACATGCTGTCAACACTGCCGGAGAAATAGATTTAAAGGATTAGTTTATTTAAGTAACAGTATTGATAATCATTAGGATAAAGATATAAAACAGTGGCATATGGTAAACAAAACACACACGTTGCGCCACACCATTAGCTGACAGGGAGAGTCTTATCTCATGAAAATGAAAGACCTCATTTAATCAGTGACTGCGTATTTTTTTCTGCCAGTTCAGAAACTGGTCCATAGTGCTTTGGTGTGCACTGGACTGGGCACTATGTGCTCTGACCTCAAAGGAAGGCGAGGTCCAGATTTATCCTGACCTGACAGAGGACCCTATTCGCCAGAGGCTCCCTCTCTGCCGCCAGTGGAGAGGCAGAAAAGCCAAGGAACTTCACCCTGTCCCACGACCCAAACTCTCTGAGTTTACCCATGCTGCTCCTCAAACAAGGAGCTGGCCCCTGAGCCAAGGCCGCACCACCTAAACACTCTGTCTCCCTTTTATACAGCGGCAGTTCATAGAATCACAGAATGATTTGGATTGGAAGGGACCTTACAGCTCATCCAGTCCCAGTCCCCCTCCCATGAGCAGGGACCCCTTCCACTAGACCAGGTTGCTCAAAGTCTCATCCAGCCTGGCCTTCGACACTTGCAGGGAGGAGGCATCTACAACTTCCTTGGACAACCTACAACTCCCTTGGGCAACCTTGACCACACGTACCTCATTCTTTTTTAAAACGACCGTTCCTTTGCCCCTCTGGTTGTCAGGAGCGCTGCCGGCGGCTGAGCAGGCCCCGAGGGCCAGCACTAAGCCGCCACTTCGCGTTGGCAGGCACTGAAATGGCCCCCCCCCCCAGCCAGCGCGCGCAGCGCCCCCTGCTGGAAGGCCCCGCAGGGGGAGGGCGGCACCCCTGCTCCCCTCGGCAGCACCAGCCCACCCAGCACAGCCCGAGCCTCACCCTGCACTGCAGCCTCTCTCCTGTTTTTTCTTTTCTTTTATTTTCTTTCTTTTTTTTATTAAATTGCACTAGAGGCAGAGAGCCAAGGAGCCAAATTTCAGAAGGATACAACCAACACTGTTACAGCTGGAAAAGAGGCCATGATAGCACGCCATGGTCACTCACCAGCAGCATGCTGTTAAAAAGCATTCCTCACCGTCGCTCCACAGCAATTTAATGTTTTACTTAAACCTGGGCACTTCTGGTGTAAAGCACCTCTGTGTGGACAATTAGTATGAGCCACCTAATTAACTCAACTGTAATTTATTTACCTCAGTGCCAGCTGCTGTTGGGAGTGGGTCACGATGTCCACCATCCCTATATAACCACTGCTTCCCCATGGAGGAGGTTTCCTGGCAAACTTTGAAAAGAGCAAAGAGACCAAGTCCCAGCAGCATGTCCCATGCCATCAGCTGCAAAGAGGTCCTGGGAATCCTCCACTGCTGCCTCCCCAAAAACAAACCCTGAGGAGGTGAATCTCCTGCCTTGAGGGAAGGGGGACCTGCCTCTCCTATGCCAGATGTCTGTGGCCACAAGCCACACTGATCACCCCAGGCACACTTACCAAAGGCACGGGCTTCTTGTCAACTCACAAGCTATCACTTCTAGCCAGCCAAGATCTGTATTTGCAGGATTACACCCTTTTTTCAAGCTGAGCTGCAGGTAATAGCACTTCCCTGGGCTGCGGAGCTTAAACAGCAGTGGGAACCAAGCTCCAACGACAGCAATGGATTTAAGCAATTTACTGACTTCTTTTCAGCAGTTTTCACACTATTAGGCTAGGACAAAATCATCTAAATTATTCACCCTCCTCTAGAGCCCCACTGTAAGGCTTGTGCAATGTATAAAGTTACAGATATTGTCATTTTTTAAACAAAATCCTTAGACTACAACAATTTATCCCAGCAGTGTATGTTTTCCTTTATAAAAAGAGCAAGAGCAGCCCCAGTACCGGGACTGCCCTCTGGGGACTGCCCTCTGGCCCCCTTTTCAGCACGGTGCTTGAACAGAGTGCCTTCAGAAAGCATACTCTGCCTATGATCTGGCACCAGCTTAATGAGGGTCTCCACTGTGCTGTTCAGGATAGGGAACATTTTGAGTTTTCCTGAAGACTAAGACATTATAAAGTGGTTTGCAGAATTTACAATTACAGCAAAGGTTTGTCACTGTTTTTCCCTAATTGTTTATTTTACTGCAAAAAGCAAACAATGCCAAGAGAAGTGCCAACATTTCATTCTAGGAAAAGGCCACAACGTACCATATTTATCTTCTGGTTCACTGCATGCTGCTTTTGCATTTTAAGTGCTACTGAGTGTCCAGCTCTGAGGAGGACCTGTCAGATATCTATACTGGCACAACATACCGAGGCAGAAAAGAGCTTAATGGGCCCTGGATGTTTTTAAGGGCTCATATTCAAGACAGTTTTCAATGAAGGGTTTTCCACAAAGCAAAACAAACACAAGGCAATACTACATATTGTTTGAAATCCCAAAATAATCTGATTGTTCAGATTCCAATAAACATAACATTTCAGCTTCCTGCCACCATTACCATGGGGTAAGCCTATAGAAAATGCATATAACTGCACTGGTTTAAAAAGCTTTTCACCCAACACCTTCCTTCAAATGCAAGCAATTGATTTTATAGCTGTGATTCAAGACCTAGCCAAAAGAGTGAAATGTAAAGGTAAATATTACCCAAAATATCAAACTGTATGTTCAAGGCTGATGAATGTTGGTGGGTGGCTCGTAGAGGGGTGTTTTGGTTTTTGGCTGTGTTGGCTGCTAGCCAAGGGCTAGCCCAGTGAAACTATCACAAGGGGACAGACGGCTCAAGATGGTGCCAAGAAGAGAGCGGGGACAGATGGTAGGGAACCAGGCAGCAGCTGTGAACAGGCAGTGTCAGCCCAGAGCAACCCTGCTGCAAGTTAAGAGAAAAGAGTGGAGCAATACCAACCTCCTTCCCCTGCTGCTACCTATCGTGGAGACTGTTCACAGGGGAGCTGGTGGACAGGGGTGATCAGGAGCCCTCACATCACGTCCTTCTTGCAGCCGAGACAGACAAGTGACATCCAGGAGTTCTGGGCTGGGACCCCAGAAGAATTTTAGGTGCCTTCACCCAACATAACTGTAAGGAGAGCCTTCACTAATCACAGCTGAGGCCCTAAGTTTTGAGGCAGAGTTTTGAGGGTCGTGACAACTACCTGCCCTGACACTTACTGACCCTTTGTGGGATCCCACAAAATCTGAGGGTTCAGCTGCACAGAGCTTTCGCAGGCAGGGCCGGGACAGCAAAGGACAGTGGCAAACACCAAGGTCTTGAAAACACCTGCCATGCACTGGGATGGGTTTCTGGGGGAGTGCAGAACACTGACTGTCAGTCTCTACTAGTACTTCACTGTGACATTGCAATAAGCTGTGTTGGGGATGAGGTAGCATGGGCACTTCATATATGTATGCAATTAATCAGTCTCTCGTATTGTTTCCCCTTAATCTTTAATTATGTCAGGGCACTATAAATCTATGAAGGAAAAATGGGAAGTAACTGAAACCAATGAAAAAGTCTTATGAACATGCAAAGTTATTAGACAAATACAAGGATTTTAATTAAAGATGCTGGCTCCAAGCAAAAATGCTGGGTTACCCTGATTGATCTAAGCTGCTGGTTCAGCTCTTTCTGGCTGCCCCACCAGGCTCCCGCTTGCCTTTTGCTGCTCTAATTGGGTACTTACTGCATCGGCACCTTCTTTTTCTCAGCAACATCAGCTGCACAAAGACTGTATAAATACAATTATTCTCAGACCAAACTCCTGTGGACATACACAGTCTGGGAGCATCTTACATTTGCTGAATGTTTATGCTTTGGGGTTGATTTAAAGGCTATTTGCCTTTACTGCATTGCCTTAGTTGGGCCTGTGTTTTAACGTAGAATTTTCTCTTTTGTTTCAGTTACGTTCCTCTAGGACAAAGTGCATAATCTGTCATTTTACTAAAATAATGTATTCACTTTGTAAAAGTTTAAATTTATTTTCATACAAAAAGTAAAAAAAAACCCAAACCAACCCTAAACTCTTAACAGACAGCAACAGCAAAAATAGTAACAACTTAACCACAGAATTTTCAAATTTGATTATTCCAAAGTTCCAAAAGCTTAGAACTTTTTAGTTCCAAAAGTTCTTGTGTTTTTTTTAAAGTGGTTTACATGCTACTTAGTGGGTGCCCAATACTCTTGGAAAAACAGGTTCTTTTTTTAGCCTTTCCTGACACTGGAACAAAGAATACCATCTAAATTTTAAATGTTGAATATTAATATTTACTAATAATTTAACTATAAAATAAAAATGGATTGTTAACTGTACCCTGAAATGACAACTTCTCTGCCTCCTAAAAGAAAATCTTATTTTAAATTTCCCATTAATTGTCTTCTTAAATACATAAATTTTCTTGTCACATTTAGAGAGACATTAGGCCAGAGGTGCACATGGTGTTTCAGGTAGCGTTAGCAGTACAGAGAGACATAGCTGGAAGGCAACATAAGAAGAAAAGAGGTAAATGATATTCATGCAAAAAACAAAAGGATTTTGATTTTCTTTTTCATATATAATTTGAAATGAAAGACATGGATTAAGATCTTTCATTTTTTATCCTTTTCTGGGAAAATAATTAAAATTTTATCTTGGGAGAGGGGCTCATTAGAATTTTTTGATTCAGTGACTCAGTAAAGAAAGAGAAATTACTAAATCGCAGACATAACTCTAAGTTGTTTCTAGGAACAACATAGTTTAACACTGGGATGTAGTACTGCTGAAGTATTTTCCTACACACGTTTGAAAGACGTGCATCCCCAAGGTGACTGGGTTAAGGTATATACGCTATGTTTGTGATACCATTTATCTGATCTCCAGCTTTTATCTAAGAATAACATACATGAGCTTCAAAGCCAAGCATGTTTTATAAAGTCAGAAATGAAGGCAGCAAAAGCATTTTTATGTTTCGAGTCCCTACTCATATTCTTATTCTTTTCCTCAGTTTGCAGAAAAATACATTTTGAGAAAGTGCAATGAAGAAATGTCCACTGCTGGCCTAATATTCAGTCTTTTCCTTAAATCCTGCTGCTTACCCAAGGTGCAGCAAGTTCAGGGAGGCAGAGAGGAAGTATCTGATATAAAATTAACTCCTGTCCTTGGCAATCAGAGGCTGCAGAGTGTGCTAGAAGGTAAAAGGCCATAGAGCAGCTATTTCAAATTAGAAATGTGATGTGTATCTCCCTGGAACTTAGATGACATATGTCCTTCCATAGCTTATTGTTTTACATCCATGGTTGTGCCTTAGCCTGTCCTCACTGTTTGGATTTGAATTTGAGAGGACAGTCACTGTGAAGAGAGAGCTGGCTGTCACTCCTGGAGCAAACCTACCGTGCAGCTCTGTTAAGCGTCTGACTGACTCCACAACACTGCAGATAAGTTTTTCTCTTGCTGGTATTACTACATTAATCCAGCACATCAGTTCGCTTATCTGAGAGCAGTGCTTTGTAGAGGTTGAGACCATGGGAGCTGATCCTGCCACGCAGATTTCTGCAGCCACACAGAGTCCACTTGGACTTTCCAACTTTGGATAAGGCTGGAGCCTCCTGCTTGTTGGAGCCAAGGCCTGAGACAGGATTTTATCGTCCTTACATAATATAGCTGCCAAAGTTTAACAGTATTCTTGGATAAGCTAACCCCTTAAGGCCTGAATAAGTCTACTCAAGTTTGCATGAATTACACAGCTTCTTACAGAGTTACTAATTTTAACAGACAAACAGGTCTCTTATTAGGACAATGAAAGAACCAGCATTAATTAATTCTAACCTAACCATGATACAAAATAATTTGGTCAGTTAGGGTTTAAGCTCCTTTACATTATTTACTTCAGCACACAATCTTCATGTAAGGAGGCTTTCTGAGCACTGATTTCTTTGTGCCTTTTGTAAAGACTGCCAGCAAAGGAAGGAGACATACTAGTTCAAAAAAGAAGATAGCAGCTAAAGAAGAATCTGCTTAGCAACACTGTACCTGGTTTGTTATACAGTTATTCCTACAACCTGTCCTAAAGCATTTTTAATTACACTCACAGATAAAGCTCAATATGAAACAGTAATAGAAGAACATTAACTTTAGCAGAGCTGAAACTGTCATCAGCTTTACCAGCAACATCAGCTGATGCTCCTGAATGAAAAGCAGTGCCCAGCAGGGTGGCAGAGTCTCTGCAGGCACACAGTTCCATCGCCTGTGCCCCACGCTTTGCCACGGACAGGAGGTCAGCTTGGATTTCCTGCTCGCGTTCACTCGGAAAATGTTCATGTCAAGCTGTCTGCCATTTCTAATTTCCTCTTATCTCTTGCTCCAAGTAGTAAAAAAAGATAGTTGCACTGTTCCTAATATTTCCAGCAAAAAGCAGCAGATGACATTGAGCTATCATCAGTTCAGAGAGTTAGTTGGTGTGCTCGCTTGATAGCAGTTAATTTGTCACAATCCCTTCCTCCTATCTACAACTCAGCCAAGGAATCAAGTGCAAGCTACAGCAGTGCTCTCTGGGGGAGATATCAGCAACTATTTCATTTCATAGGAAGAGTCACTCCAGTAAAAGCAACCAATTTCCACTCTCCTAAATTTCAAATAAAGGAAATGTAAAGGATAGCTCTATTCCTGTGGGGGGGGGGGGGAGAAAAAAAAACTTGTAGGAAAAAACAGCTTTCAATTATATTTGCTAATATTGTGACTGCATTTCTAGCTCTTCAGTGCCTATCTGAAGGAGCTGAAAGCACACAAGGAAGAAACTCTCAATACAGTTCCTTTTTATTCATTTTAATGCTCTCTAAATTCAAGAGGACAGACAGACATTGTGAACAACCCTTTACTTACTACTTCCTTCACAAAAACCCCCTATTATTCTCTCTTTCAGTACAACTCAAATACATTCTGAGTTATTATAAAGAGAACAATTCTGCAAGATAACTAATATTCCCAGGCTCCCACTGAAATTAACAGAGTACTCTGGCATTAGGAACGTTGCAGTGTCAGGCCATCATTAAAGATCTCCAACTCTGCCTTATAGTTTTTTTTCTGTTCCTAAAGTATTCACTTCAGTGTATTCCAAAAGACCTATCAATGTTCTCAGGAGCCATGCTCCATGTTTCCACCAAGAAGTGAAAAGAAAATTCAGGTTAGCTTAAGAATTTTTAGAAAGCACAAGGGAGGAAAGAAAAGCAAATTCACATGGGTGAAAAAAAAAAAAAAATCATCTGTTGGTAAAAACATATGGAAAACCCCTTGGAATATTTTAGAATTATACTAAACCCAGAATTTGTAGCATTCCTTCATGATTACAAAAATGTACGATTCCTGCTACATCATTTTTCAGTCCTTTGTTACTCAGAGACTTGCATACTTACAGGTCTGGCAGTGATTCTCTGTGGGTCCCCAGCATCGGCCTGTGCAGGACTTGTGGCATCGACCACCTTCAGGACAGACAGAAAGAGAGAGAGAGATTAGAAACGTAGCTTCCTTTCATTTCTTCAGCATCCAGCGACCGCTGAAGAGGAGGGTCCATCTTCTCTTTGGAGGTTTTTTATGCTTTACCAAGGTTGAAACAGTGGCTGTAAAAAAGGTCCAGATAAATAACTAGAATTGGTGTCAAACATATATGAAATACGGGTACTTATCTAAGTGCTTTATACTTTAAATAGAGTCTTATACAGTACATTGTCCTTCCACATGCTGACAGGCTTAGGCCCTAAAGAGAAAAGGAACTGTAGGTGCCTTCACTGTAAAACACAGATGGAGGAGGAAGAGTTGGCAATGGTAGCTTTTATAAACTGTTAGAAACTACCTAGGAATTACCTACTGAAACCCACCTGGACTGAAGAGGGAGTTGAGGTCACATCTTCCATTTCATGTCTACATGCTGACCACTGTGTGAGGAAATGGAAAGCAGGCAAAAAACTGGCACATTCTCCTCTGGCTGTGTCTTACTTTATTTGAGAAAACACTCAGACAGTCCCACACCAGTTCTGACTGCAAGTGAATGGAGACCTTATTCTGCAGCTCCCATCCAGACATGGCCAGAGCTCAGTCAAACTCCTGCTCTTAGTGCTTCTCACTCCTGAATGCCAAATGCTCCCAGGGCACACACAGAGAGCCTGCCTTATTGTGTCCTGGCTGCTAAAACCCAGGTGTGGCAGCACCTGAGCTGTAGGCAGCCAAACCCTTTACACTGCCCTCGGACCTGAGGGGATGAACCTACAAACCCAACAACAGCATTGTTAAAGAATATGCACAGTCCTTATCGCTGCTCTTTTGACCACAGGAACCTAACCTCATCTTTGATTAAACTTTTATTCATCACAGAATACTGCCGATATTCTATTAAGCTAATTTCCCCTTTGAACCTGATCCAGAAGCTTACCTTTCAATCCTGTATTAACAGCAGCTGCTGTTAACACTGCTCCATTACACTAAATCAAATACTCCCCACTCGCCCTGATGGGAGACAGCTCTGGAGAAAATGCAGAATGTCTCTCAGCTAAGGCTGGATCACCCTAAAAGAAAACACAGCTCCTCTGCTAGCAGTGCACTTATACCTACGAGATGTGACACAGCTGAGCAAACCCACTGTGACAGTTGTGTAAAGTTGGACTTTTTGTCATTACTTTTTCAAAGCTAGCGTTCTTCCTCAGCACTCACACAGCATTCATGGCGCTATCGATGATGTTGGGTGGTAATTACCACACTGCGTGCCAACTACCTTGTTAAAACTATCAGCTCCTTACTGCAGTCATGTTCATTTAAAGCACTTATACTTGGGAAGCATTGTTGCTGACATCACCAGCACATAATTTGCTGTCACATTCTGCCATCTGTTTATTTAGATCACAAATGTACTATAACTACATAATGCAAACTCATTTTGGCTGACAGGAAGGGGACTCCATCTGGCATGAATAATGTAACTTTAATCAGTAATAATGATTATTATGATTACTAAGAGACTATTGGAACACTGTGCAGAAGGCAAATACATTCACATTGATTTATAAGAATGGAAGTTTAAAAAGAAGGTGAAGTAAACAGCAAATAAAAGGAAGAATTTTAACAGAAGAGATTCAGTCAGATTAAGTTTGTTGGCTCTAGGGCTCATCCAACTGAATAAAAATGATCCCCAGGAAATGGGTTTTATAAACTGGCTATCTCTGATGAACAGAAGAAGTGGGAAGAAGAAAGAGTAGGGCCCTGGATGAATGTTCAGAAAACCTTTCCACCACTTGCTTTGCTTGGTCCTCGCCACAGCCGGAGTATCCCTGCTGGGGGCAGCTAGGGAGGAACCACAACCCCTGGACAACAGAGCCTCCTCTTCCAAGGCTCTACTTTATGCCTGATCCTTCCTTGTGGTTAAGTCTCACACCTGTCTAGCTGAAGGAGTCTGGAGTTTAGGGAGAAAGCCACAAGTCATGCAGCTAGATGCAGTATAAAGCACTGCACAGCTCACTTGTAACCACATATTCCTGAGGTAGAGCAAGGCACCAGCTTGGCTGTTTCTCCCTCTTTCTACTGCAGTACGTGCAGTCAGATAACACAGAAGAAACTTCAAGCACTGCTCCAAGCAATCTCTCACTAGAAAGGCTGCCCACGCTTCTGCAAAAGCTACACTTAGAATAAAAATCTTAGTATTTGAAACTCCTAGGTGCTGAGCTGACCCCTGGTACACAGGCAAAAATGTATTCAGCCAACTCTACTCCACCTGAAAATAAAAGTGATCCAGCATCTTCAAAAATAATTTTTTAAAAAACTGTTAACTTGCAGGCCTGCTTCCTGGTACAAGACTTTGGCAGTATCAGATGATAATTCGTATTTAAACGGAGATATTTAACAATATAGCAAGAAAAGGCTGCCATTTTTCTTTTTTCTCATTGGGAACTCAAAGTATCTGCTTCATTGTTTTCACTTTTCTCAGCTGCAGACAAGGAGCTGAGCTCGTAGGCAGCACACCTCTGAATTCCATTGTTACATGTCCTTTTGAAGGTCAAATATACCGAGAATTAAAAACAAAAACCAAACTCCCTCCAAATAGTGCGTCTATATTGGTTGGTTTGTTTAAAAAGAAAAATAACTTCCTTTGCTCTCCAGATTCTGCCCTCACCTAACTCAGTATTTTACCTGTTTTTCCCCACTGTAATAAGGGCAGATTGCTACCCATTAAAGATCAGCTCTGTAAATAACACAAAAACAGACCCATGGAAGTCAACGCAAGTAGCCAGGAGCACAAGGAGCATTCGTGTGAGGAACAGGTCTCATGATTAGATCTGTATGTCAGGCTTAAACAATAATAAATCTGTTGGCTCTAAGACTGTCGAGGTCCTTGAAATAATTATACTACTTCTCATAGATCCTTCTGTATATATTTGTTAGGATTTTTAGATTGTAGTGAGCCAAGAGATTTGAGAAAAACGTATCAAACAATTCTTGGCATAAAATAAATTATTTCCATTACTCCCTATGTCTCTAAAATATTCTAAAACCCTCCAACACACAGTAGTAAGGGCTAAAAGAAACAAGTAACAAAGAAATGGCAAACCATGAAACTGCAGAATTGTTCTTCCTTTTGTTTTGATGCAACACAGAGTAAAAAGGTAAAACTCCTTTCTATGATTTCCTCTACCGGTTCCTGACATCAAAAGATGCTGAGTGTCCTGAAATTCTGGTGGCAATTGGTGGGACTTAGGAACACTCAGCTGCAGTGAAACAGCCCATCTGTAACAGCACATCATACATATCCTTATTACAATCAAACTGTGAGTCAAGAATTACCTGGAATTTGGCCCAAAAAAATTCCTGCAGGGCTCTACCTTGTAAGCCCTACCTTGCCCATTCACTTAATTCTCGCACATTAGTGAAGGCACATAAGAAAAAAGTGGGGTTTTTTTCTTTTCTAAATGAGATATGGAGAGGAAGAACCTGGAAAAGTCT
>NW_010327217.1:56835-60898 GCF_000700745.2 Antrostomus carolinensis | reverse complement strand
TCCTGCATTGTTTTGCATACACAATGACATTTTATTAATTAGATCGCAGAGAAGGAGGGAAGGGGTCAAAAGAAGGCTTACAAAATTCTTACAGAGTTTGTTATAAAATCTGAGTTTAGAAAGGGCACAGTCCCACTGGAATATGAGAATTACTTTTACTTTGGCAAATTCCATGCACAGAACCAATGGCTCGTCTTCCCTTAGCCAATCCTACCGCAACAGATCTTCATTACAGACTCTGGTACTTACTGTTGTAACTACCAGGATAGTTTTACTTGTGGGAGATGCTTCTGCTCTCCCAGTCAGGGAAAGTCACCAGCAGAAAATGTTTGCTCACTGGCTTGGGAAAGATGAAGGTTACTTCATCCTTGTGCTTTCCTGAGACTTGAGAAGGGCTTTCCTTTGGCTCCAGACTGACTTTATTATTTCAGGAACAGTAAAACCGCAAAGGATTAAGTTACTGACAAGACAAAAAAGTCCTCCTCTCAGCTCTAAGCTCAGTGTAGTACAGAGAAGAAACAATGCTTCTTCCCCACATCAGCTATGCCAGCTGCCTCAAACAGACCTCTCAGTAGGAGAAGGAAAGCAGAAATAAGAGAAGAAATGGTCTCACTTTGCACAAAGCTTGCATTTACAGATGGTTTCTAGTAGGTTAATAAATCATTAATAAATGTTAGCATATCTGCAACACATTGATACTAACGTGTGAATAAACACAGCCAAAATAAAATGGCTTTGATGTTTACAAGCCATGGTTATAAGCAATCTCTTTACTTATCTAAGTCTAAAGTAATTGATTAACCATCAAAACATCTATAAATAATTTATTAGCTTCTGTAAGCTACTTGTAAACTCATCCTTCACCTAAAAAAGTCACTCCTGAAAAAATGCTTAGAGATGCCATATAGATGTTTCTAGACATAACTAGCCCTAAGGTCCAAGAAGTTCCAGGTATACACTGGGGTAAGAGTGCCAGTTTCTTCTTTCCATTGCTTAGATGGGACGGCTTTAAATATGCTTGTGTGTTGTTTTTAGAGGCAGCTAGAACTCCTTAGATTTATATATGAAGAGATAACAAAGACAAAATATGATTCAAACACTGCTGCACAACATTAACGGGAATTAAAGATACTATTGTTGTGATGGATTGTTCTGCCTTTATCAGGCTGTAATGCTTTCCATGTCCTTGTCTGACTATTCCTATTGTCACACATTCATTCATTCATTCATTCGTTCACACTTCTTTGTTAAGTAAAAATCATTTTGCATTTTCTACCAGCCCTGTGATGGCCTTCAGATCCCTTCTATCAGTCTGAAAGTTAATTACCTAACTGAGACTCACTCTTTTCAGAATTTCCTTTCTTCATGGCAGGAGACACACGTGTCACAAGAGAAAATAAAACTTTCTGTAAAGGAAGAAAGAGTCTTATAGAAATATCCAGTGCTCATTTTCTCTTCCTCTCTGTAGAAGCATTATGGAATACAGTAATCCAAGGGTCAAATCCTCTACTGCTGTCAATCTATGTTGCTTTCACTGATGTCAGATGAGTCCACCTTGGGATGTATCAACAGTCTTCCAACATGGGATTAGTCCTGTAAAATTCAGGCTTTTCCTTAACAAGCTGTAGCTGCACTGATATTGTTACTTTTCTTGTTGTAAATAGCAGCACTTCAACTGACCTTTCGGTCTCGTACTTGTATCCTCGCTTCTACCCTGCAGCCTCCGTGCCCCACAGAGGTACCCTGCACAAATTTAACGGGGTCCCTTTCCAGTGTTCATCAATGATGAATACTTGCACTGTGGGAAAGCACAGAACCTTTTGTGGATGGTAGCACCATCCATAAGTCAAAGTTTTCTAGTGCCAGGTGTATGCATCCAGCATACAGGGACCGCTGGGGCTCAGTAACGGTGAAAGCAAACTGCCTCTAACGATCACATCCAATAGGGACTTCCAACTCTGACATTCAACGCCTCTATCTTCTCCTCATCTTCCTCAGCAGATAAGAAGAGAGACGCACACAAATGGAGAGGGACACAGGCACAGGCAGCTGAAAAGAAACTGGCGTGAGAGAAACTGGCGGGGAGAGATACAGGAATGGTGCGAGGGAGAACAGGGAGAGGAAACAGAGATAAAACTGAACCAGCATCAAAGAAAATAAAAGCTGAATACCAAAGAGGGACACATTTTCTTGACTAATGTGTAATGGAGACAATCCTTGCACATGCACAGGGACCAGGGATCTGTTGAGAACTGAGAAATTACAGGGTATTGCCAGATACGCTGGTGGCAGACAGCTTTGATTTTAAGAGAGATTGGCCACCAGAGATAAAGGAATAAATGGAAAGTCAAGAAGAGCATGTCAGCAGCACCGAACAGGCTCAGGCTGGTGGATTCATTTCTGCTGCTGACAGCTCTGAGCTGATAGCAAGCTCACTGTAACGTTACTTCAGCTGCTACAGAAAAATGTCTTCAGGCCACAGTAACGACTACAGAAAGGGACCTGAGGGGGGCAATGAAGACACTGGTTATTTTTCTCTGCCTGAACAGACAGCATTGGTAAGGCTGTACAACTCAATGCATTAATTGGGGGTTTAGTCATCCACACAAAATAAAAACCTTCACATATGACATAGACTAAAACTTTACACTGATTAAGCAATTAGGAGCTATTAATTATCACTGCTGTTAGCACAGAGCAATGTAAGTGAATTCCCCCCACTGTGGTGGTGAATTAGTTCCAGTCAGCATCAAATGCCTTTCTGAACACACACACACACACACACACACACACACACACACAGGGGTCCTGAGCAAACGGGGAGACACAGCCAGAAGGCTTAGAGGATGGGTCAAGTCATACCTGCTGCTTGGCAGGCTCATCAAGAACAAGCAGCCCTCTTTCCTTGTCATCATTATTGTTAAAAAAATATATTCCCCTCCAGTAAGACGTAGATAACTGCCCATCCTCACAGACGTGCACCAGGACCTCTGTTCCTGAAGAGCAGAGCAGCTTGGTTTCTATTTAATGGAGACAGAAATTTATTTAACTGGTATAGAAATGAAACACCCTCCCTCATGTGGATCATCCTCAAAGCACAGAGATCAAAATACAGGTGGAGCTCTCGTTCTGCCTTTCCTCTGTGTGAAAGGAGAGGGCAACGTTCCACCACCTGGAGATGACACATCCCACTTTCTCCTTTGCTTCCTGTGATGAAGACTCTCGCCTGCCAGGGTAGCAACACAAGAAACGGCCTACAGGCTGTTCTCTGGAAGGGGAGAGCACAGAGCAGGGAGCCAGCCCTCCCAACAACAGCTCTCTGACAGTGCCGGGAGCTCACCGGCCCTGCAGGGAGAGAGCCCGACACAGCAGGCAACTGTTTTTGACTTCCTGCCCCACAGCTACATAGTTATGATCACTGGAGAAGGGGCACATCTAATGACCAGTCTGTGCCCCTAGGATTGTTTCTGTATCTGACCTGATGATTACTTAATACTCAGCATTTCAGCAAGTGTAAAAAAGACCCCAACTCAGACCAACCTGGAGCGGTTTCCACTGGGGGGTGGGAGATAGGAAGTAGCGATTTGAATGCTTTCAGGCAAGCTAGGAAACTGAATCCTGCTCCCCCACATCCTGAGCAACTCCTAAGCTGCTAATATATTTCATAAACGGGGAGAAAAGTCCTTTTTATTGAGGCAATTTGAGTGTGAGCAGAAGACAGGTCTGTGAGGGGAAGGCAGCAGGCAAGTAGGCACTGCAGATTCCCAGCAGACATAAAAAAGCCAACATCTTCTATGCCTTTATATTCATTTCAGCATTCCCCCTGGTTTGCTCCTGGCAGGTACTATTTTAATGGGCTCCCTCCTCTGCATGGAGGTGTCCTGAGGTACATGAATTTCATATCTAAGAAGCAGCCACTGCGATGCCTAATGTTGTGACACCCACACCCTTCCCTGCCCTGGGATACTGCCCACTAGCTCTCAGCCCAGATGCTTTTTATTCTGGTTATTTATAGCAACAGGAGCTTCAGTTTGTGGTGTGACAAGACATGAAATTAAAAACC
>NW_010327217.1:42411-56809 GCF_000700745.2 Antrostomus carolinensis | reverse complement strand
CAGTCAGATGTGCACCCATGTCAGTGCCTAGAATAAATACTAAGCCAGAGACCTGTCCTTAGGTGCAGCAGCAGACTTACTGCCCGATGCACCATCTTGGCTGAGAACTGAAGGATGCAGATACAGGTTTTGTTTTTTGACAGGATCTGTACCACTGGGTGAGAAATCTCTGTACTGTTAGAAGAGATTTTCAAAGGAGTTGCTCAGCAAACTCAAAGACACACTGAAAAGGAAGTGCCAAAGCTGGGGGTGTTCTTGTGCTTGCTTAATACCAACTCCTCCACCCCTCAAACAGATCAAGTCAGTCAATACCACATAAGTCAAAATAATGTCCTGTAATAATGTTCCTGTAATGCTGCCAAAGCAGTAATAAAGTTTGAACAGAGGGGCATACAGTTTTCATTTTTTAAACAAATTAATAACCTCAAAGAAAGGAAATGAGAAGTAGAAATTGTAGTGGCTTTTAAAATTCATTTTACTTCTTCCTGATGCCATGTAATATTCCTAGAGTTAGGTATGCTAATGTTTTAACCAACTTCTGACTCAATTAGATGGAAATACTAGACAGGAACTCCCCATTAGCATGAAATTTGGAGTCCATTTTTAGACAAACTTTGGGTAAGTATCATAAGATGCTTATTCAAATGTAATTGCTTATTCAAAATGTATCTCTGGTTATTCTAAACAAAACTGATTATTACAAAACAATACTTGGACAACAGAAGCCCTTTCTCTGTTGGAAAACAATGCTTGGGCATATACTCTGGTATTTAGATTCAGTGTTTGCTCTACACAAATATTCAATTAAAATAATCCTACAAACAAATTTCAGACTGCAATTTCCCAGATAATCTTCAGCTCTTAGAGATCTGCACAGAGGTGATGCTGTGGACATTCTGTGACTACCACGTAGGCGTAATACGATGAATTCGGTATGAAGTTGTTTTCATATGTAGCAATTTGTATAAAACCACTTGAAAACAAACCCTGGATTGAGTATCTTACTCTGCACATATTCCCAACATTTCCCCTATGCCAGAACACTTCACTGATAATAGCTTTTATGAGGTTTTGAAAGTAAATTACAAGTTCTTACAAGAGGACCAGAAAGATTTTGAGATGTGAAAGCTCCTTTGAATACTGGCCTCAGGAGATGTGAATGTGGAGATGCCACACGCAGGGACAGAAAGCGTGAGGGACTGCAGGAGTATAAAATACACTTCGTTTTTGCTTTGCTACTTCCTACACCTTGTCCATTGCTTAGCAGACAGCAACTTCCCTCCAAATCCCTCAGCTTCATCTGAAGCCACAGCACTGTCCTCTTAGCTGCAGGAGGTGTGGAGGGATGACAGAGAAGCCCCTGAAACAGCCCTGGATTTGAGCAGACCAGTGGCCAAGCTGTCCACAAAAGCAGGACAGGAACTTCACTGACACTTCTGAGAATTTCTGCCAAAACAGGCATGTGTAACAAAATCCTTTAAAAACCCACAGAAATTATAGAAATAAAGGCTTGGGGTGGTTCCGTGTTTTCTGCAAGCAACAGAACAGCCTGTTGGAAGAAGCCCATCACAATGTCAGCTGGCTAGTCCCAACACTGCACCCACCCAGCGTCCACCCACCCTCCTGCCCTGCGCAGCAGCACCAACCCAGCCCACCCTGAGCTGGCGCCTGGGACGTGCATCTTGCAGATCTAACAACAGACAGCTTCAAAAGGGTGGGAGGAACACAGCAGCTTTAAGAACCAGTAGATGCAATTAAGTGGCTGATTTTATAGTCTTTCTTTTCTTCCTCTTTCCTTAAGCAGCCCTTCAAAGGCAGCTAGCTAGAGCAGCTGGAGCTTGCTGTGAAAGACCAATTCCACCCACCCACCCACTACAAATCTGCCAGTTACCATTCAATTAGACTATTTTAAATATTCGGAGTATTTGGGGTTTATTTCCTACTCTCACGAAACACTGGTGTTTGTGATAAAGCAAACTGCTTGTAACGGAAAGGGATGCTTTAATTTAAACTGAAAGTCTCTCCCTTGTGCAATATACCGCTGAAACGCCAATCTGCTTACAAACAGGTGGTATACAGTAACACATTACACACACACAGGTTGCCGTTAAAAGATAAGCATTTACCAACAGTTGCCACACGCTATGTGGAGCACCACTTAAATTCTGTAGCTGACAAACCAGTGCCACTTTGTAATATATACATCAGCATGGTAGGTAAGCTGTGCCGCTTGGTGGATGACTTTCACCCTGTAACTGCTGTAAGAAGGAAGAAAGATACCCAGTAAAACAGGTCAGCGCTTTGGCAGGGAGGGGGCCAGGTATTTTTTCTGTATCTTTTCAAAAAACATATTTTTTGCTGCGAAGAGATGCCCATGTCAGAGATTCTTCAGAAACTCTTAATGCTGGCTTACTCAGTGCCCTCCTTTCTGTGTCCATGACTCCTAAAGATCCCCGGCTTTGTAGCAGTTCCCTTGCTAGATCCCTGGATTAGGCTCTGGCAGCCTAAGGAGTTCTGTCTCTCACGGTATTATTTATTTGTATTTAGCTAGGTACACTTGTGTTTTTTACTTTTTTTTCAGTGAATTCAACTGTTAGAGACATCGTATTTCCTCTAAATGCCACATCTGCCTGCCTTTCAAATCTGTTTCAAGGGCATTCACCAATTGACAAATCCCTCCTAAAAATACTGGCTGAAGGTATTTATTAGGAAACTAAGCTGATTCCCTTTATTCAAAACACACTGTACTGGGTTGAGGAAAAACATTACAGGCAACTTCAAGTGGTTCAGTTTGATGCAAAACAAGTTCATTATATCACCGGATTTCATGTATTCCTCCATCTTCAGTTACATATGCTTGTCAAAAACTATTCTTTAAAATCAGTTTCTTCTGTTACTACATTTGTCTTTCAATCCCAGGTAAATAAATAAATTCTATCCTGACCAGAGATTCCTTAATGGTAGGAAAAGCAACCTCCACCTCCACTGAACAAAAGGCGGTTGTGGGACTTTCTGGCTGTCTATATTCAGCTCTGATATAAATTTTCTTTCCAACTGAGATGAAACTGCTGCTAGAATGCAATGCTGCAAGCCCTTCCACATGGAAGGAGCTTTCACAAAACGGTTTAGTTATTTGTGGCTTTTTATTGAAAAGAACAGCTTCTCCTCCTGGCTTTGCCACAGTGACAGCGGCGGCAGGGAACGTATTCTGTACCAACCACCTGTCTGCAGAGGCCCTGCTTGCTGGTCTCCAAACACAGATTTAAAATGTTAATTGAACTTCAAGTAATAACCTCAATGAAAGGTTGTAATTTAACAAACTCTGCAATAACAAATGTCTTCAGTGCACACTTTCTGGAATGCCATTTTCTCCGTAGGTAGTTTCCAATTTAGCTGTACACCAGAAATGATACACTAGCTATTCTGAAAGCTGGCTTTAAGCAGGAATTAGTCACTTCTCTCTTTCTTTTCGCCAGTGTACATAAATATACTGCTGGTACTCTGGCCTCTCTAGAGCAAAATCCTTGTGCTTTGAAAAAGCACAAAATATCTTGCAGGAGTAACTGGACAAAACATGGTTATCTCACCTGGTCCTGAGGGCTAGGGGCTTGATTTCCCCGTGTTTGTTATTTACACATAATTGTCTCCTGTTACAGGAGCACCAACTGGTCTAAAGGAAAGCTTTCCATGCACTTAACATCTACACTGTGTTCAGCTCTCCGGACTTTTTACTAACCAATGGCATTTTCACTGTGGGAAAGGACTCTATCCTAATTCCCACTCTGATCCAGCAGTCCCCACTTCACCAGTGTGGCTTCCCGATGGTAGCAGGACTGGTCCTGTGTGAGAGTCTGGTTTGGATTTTTGGACAGTCAGCTGGAAACACTGGTGTGCACACGTATAGCATTTTAGACCGTTTAGCCACAGCATAACTGAGAACTGGTGGAAAGGTGGGTGAGGCTTTTGGGAGAGATAGCAAGGGTCTGAGGAGCCCCTACTGCTCATAACTATCACAGTTACTTCAGAATTAAATACCCAACGGTTTGACCTGAGTATAAATTTCCAGATAAGTCAATATGTGTAAAAATGATCCTTTTCTAAGAATGTGACTACTGGTACAAAAAATGAGTTAGTGTGCTCTGTGAAGAATTACAAGGCCACTACTGAGCATTAAATCAATGGGCTGGATACCGGTCAGACCTCATTCTGTAGCTGCAACAAATGGCTGTACACAAATTCACCTCCATCCCCTGCCAGCAACTCCAAACACAGTGTTAGCACCCAATGGAGAACAAACTTACACAAAAAATCCCACGCAAATATCAACTCGTGCCTTCTGTGAAGCACACTACAAGAATATACTGTGTATGCTGAAAGGGATGTACACGTATTCATGGGGCTGATTTTCTCCTACACCAATTTAAAAAAAATGTAAGGAGCTTTTGACCTTAAACTAGTCTGACATAAAGAGACATTTCTACTAAACTAAATTTCTACCAAATTGTTCCCATTTCTGCAATATTTTAAAGAAGTATCTTTTTAGTAACTGTATTAGGCCTTTTGCTAGCATGTGGAAAACCTGCAGTAGTAACATGGTCCACCAAACTCTCAGTTATCGAGGCCGATGGGGCAGCGGGTTAACCTAAAGAAAGCAGTTCACAAAGAGAGTCTAACAGAGAAAATAAACAGGGGGAAAAAAAATACAGAGCCAGCACTGACTCCCATCAACTAAATACATACTATACAGAGATGAGTATGTCACACTGAGCTACAGTTCTTCAAAAAACACATCTGCACCCAGGTAAGGTCAATCACAGCCTGGATTGTCTGCACCAGAACAGAGAGCTGACTTCATAAGCAACTGTGCAGCTGCCCAGTCCGTTTTCTGTTCTTTTAATTAAAATGCAAAGCACTGGCTAAATAGTAAACATTTAATTAGATTTGTCTCTATGTTTCAATATTAATAAAACACATGAAAAATGCATTAAGAGCCAGCTAATTGGGGGCTCTCCAAAAGTAGCTGTAAATGAGCAATTATAATACAATTCGGGTGTGGTTCCTCAGGGATCACGCAGGACTGATGCTTTTGAATATCCAGCCAAAGGTTTAGAATATATTAAAAAATCCCAGGCAATAAAATGTACAGATGACAGGAAGACTGAAATCCCAGCAAATTACAGTAAAAAGCAGCAAGTATCAGAGAGTGAGCCAGGCTGGTGGGCAAGCTGGAGTCACTCACACCAAATGTCTTTTATACAGCCAAACAGAAGATTCCATATTTCAGAATAAGCATGAGGGCTACATTTTCTGGAAAAGATGGAGTCTTTAAAACACACAGATGTCAGAACTGCCTGAATACCAGGTTCCTCATGTGACACTGAAACACAGAAGTTTCAATTTTTACTTCTCCAGGATATTGGTTAAATCAGTAATAAGATGCTATGAGCACTTTGCTTTCTGCCTTCTAAAAGCACACCGAAAAATACAGATATTTTACAGTATTGAGCAGCTACAATTACTCTGGGTCTGGAAAGAAAGTCCTCACTATGAGAGACACGAGACCCTCTTATCTGTTTACCTGATGAAAAAAACAATCAAGAGGTGAGCTGATTACATGGTACATGCCATTTCAGCAGGGAGAAAATGCTGGCTACTAGAGCTCTTTGAACTAGCTGGAGAAAGTGCAAGAAGCAACATCATCTGCAGTTTAAAACTGTTCAAATTAGAAATAAAGGCACCTCGTATTCTCCCTCTTAATACTGGGGAATTAATTAACCAGTTTCTTGAGGGACAGCTGAGTGCACAGAGCACCAAAGCCCCACGCTCGCCCTGGCAGTGGCTGTGGGAGCTCCAGCCATGCTGGGTTGGGGCTGCTCCTGGAACTCCAAGCCAGGCTGGAAGATAACCTGTGGTTAGGAAAGTTACTGAGCTCAACGCCTGGCAAGTGGATGATACTTCAAGGCTTCTGCATACAGGAAATCAGAGCTAATGATGTTTCAAGGCTTCTTTTGCCCTTGAAAAATCTATGAATCAACAGGCAAAAAAAGAGAGAAGACATTTAAAAGACGTATTTCCCTTGAATACATCGTGGGATTTATTGAATAACAGGTACACAGCTAAAGACCAAGTCCTTTCTTCCTATGCATCACCTAACAATGTACAAGTACTTCTGCACAGATCAGAAACCAGCTGGTTTTACATTACCTGGTGCAATTAGATACAGAGCAATGACAGAGGAGCACTATGTTGTGAATAGCAAATAACTAAAGTTGTTCTGCTTGAAAAAAATATCTTGCCAAAAATGCCATCTTTTTTTCACAGCTAACAGGGACTCAGTCAAGAAGCCAGATCAAGCCAAGGGAAATTTTTCCACAGATCTCGCTGCACTTCAGAGTCTGAGCAGAAATTTCAGTTCAAGACAATACTTTAAAACGAGCTTTATTTTCATAAAGTTCAGTTTTCTCAACTCTGGGTTCATCCCAATAGGTCGTCCTGCATTTTTCTTGAATAATTTATTGAAAAGCAGCATTGTTTTCCAAACTTAAAAATGGAAAGTAATTTTTTAATCTTTTATTACCCAAACAGTTACCAGTTCCATCATGAATGCATCCATACAGTTTCACTATTTTTAAATGCATTATTGATTTATTTGAACCTATGCTATTAGCTATGCAAGCAACCTCAACGCAATACAAACAATACAAACCCTTCAGGCTTTTCTGTGAAACAAAATCTCCAAGTAAAGCTCCACTGAAAATTCTGATTTAATACTACTGTCCTTGTCAAATCCTGCAAAGGAGCTCACGTGGAACAGTGGGGCTCTAGTCCAACTGCCAAACCAAGGAGGACACTGAGGACACAGATCAAAGCAGCTGAGTTCTCACTGCACATTCCCTAAAGCTGGTCAGAGAGGATTTGACTACCAATCTAGAGGCATTTTAGGCAAAAATTCTAATCCTTATTTCCTGCTTTATTTCTTGCACCACTGCTGGGAACTGCACCTTGGGTTTCTAGCTGCAAAGGGCAGCTCTTCAGTCAAGGAACTAAATCTAACAAGTGGATGTGGTAACAGGGGAGTACACTCTTGTGAAGCATGGCTTTAGCATGCTTGGCTAATGCTTGAATTCATGGCTTATTTTTGGAAGGAGAGAAAACAGATTTTAAACAATGCAGAAACAAATCCAGTAACATATACCTAAAGGGAAAATTTTGTTCCTCAGACAGTTAAACACTTTTGAGATTCCCACTGCAAGGTGCTCAGCTTAAAAACTCCAGGCTGATAGCATCGATTTCAGGTAAATGGAATAGAAGGCTGCTTTCAAATTACAATTATTTTTTAAATGATTCAGCTACAAGATACCAATATGGGAAGGCTCTGCAAGCAGTAAATACTCGTATTATTTCAGCGTATGAGTCAAAATGCCAGGCACACAGGTACCTGCCCTCAGAGAGCTGAAGTACGCGTGGTCCCTGGTACAACGTTTGTTTATAACATCTCAGCAGTACACGCTGAGCTCTGTGCTGGCAGCCACTGGCTGTATTCATCTGAACAGTGAGACCGTGTAATTCAAAGACCTCTGCCACGAGCCCTTCTGCATGCATTTGATCAGAACACGAAGCAATGGGTAGAATGCATTTTAGACTAAAGGAAAAGAAAAAAAGGAGACGTAGCACTCAGGATTCATACATCTGCAGTATTTCTGTTATAGTGGTTAAGACGCTACAGCCTTTTCAGCTGGCTTCCTAACACTGATGTGACAATGAAAGCTGGTGAAGAAGGGAATCAGAAAAGCTTTATTCCCAGAGTTCACTGGCCATATTCTCTTCTGTCTAGCACTGATGTAAATGAAGGGGATTGCCAGAGCTGGCAGATCCAAGGTATGAAATAAGCATAGAGGCAGGGGACCGATTTTATTTCAAAGCATCTTCATTTCACTCCGCCCTTTTGTCTTCCTCCTCTGCTGATTGCCTTGGAGCAGCAGGGAGGGTTGCAAGCGAAATTATCCCTGAAGTGGGACCATTATCAGCCCTTCTGGCTGGCTGGGGAAGAGAGCAGCACCAGCAGCTTGCAGTGTTGGCTCCCTCACAGGGGAAGCTGAACAAGGAGCAGGGCTGAGCCCTGAGCACACGTGCACGCTGATGCACACTGTCCCGGTGTGACAGGGTGTTTGTATAAACCTGCTGGAGTCCACTCTAGCACCAGCAAAACCCAGCAAGTGTTGTACATTGGACTCTTTCTCTTTCTCCTTGCTCTTTTGGACATGTAAGACACGCTGGGGGAGATTTGATGTCTGCTACTGATGGCTGGAAACAACGCTAGCAATGCCAAAACGCCAAACTGTGGCTTAGGCTGTAGGACCTGCTGGAATTATGAAATGTCCAATTCTGACATTCATGGCAGTTCACAGCCTTTGGCCCCCAAATATTTGCTGCCAGGGAGCGCTACTGAAGTCATCAGGGTGAAACAGCCCGAACAATTCCTGGAGCATTAGCTGCCCTCTAGTTCTGCCAGTCATGGTTGAACATGGCCAACGCATGTACTCACATCTCACCTGATCACACATTTACACAGACCTTCCTAAATTACCATGAGTATGGACTTTGTTGAGCTTGACAGAGAAGGTTTGGTTGCTTTACATTCCCAGATTGATGCAGCCTCTCTAACAGACCTTCTCCCTCTCCTGTAAAATTTTTTAGAGAAGCAGTAAAACCCACTCATCTTTTTAAGATATTCTGACGGGGAAAGTCTCAGAGGGCTTTCCCTGACATCTCTCGCACTTAGGATATCCTCAGTAATGCCAAGCAATGTATATCTGCTCAGTTCCAACGGACTTAGCCAAGATTTGCATTTGGTAGGAGGCACCTGAGACTTCAGGTAATGTCACACAGTCACATAAAATAAACAGCACATACATACACATGCTGCATCCAAGAAAGTGTGACTCAGGCTATGCAGAAAAGTACCAAAGAGTTTGTGATGCACTGAGAATCATTTGCATCAGCAGAAAAAGAGCAAGGCTGGGCCCAGCAAGCACCCACGCTGCCTAGCAGATTATGAAAAGTGGCATGTGAGCCAAATTTGAAAAGCTTATTCCTTATTTAATGATACTATATACCGATTTCCATCCTAGGGTTATAAATCAATGTTCATTTCTCCAAGTCCTTTCTGCACCAGTACAAATAACTTGTCTTAATTCTTTTGTAAACTACCTGTGTAGCACATTCCCTTTCTCCTGCCTCTTGACCCCTAGTGTAGTAAGGTTCCACATTTGAGTGATTTCACGTGAAGGCTTTATATATATATATATATATATATACACACACACACACCCCTACGTGTATGCATGTAATACATGCATGCACACACACACAGGCAGTTATTCAAATTTAATTTCTTTTAAATGGTGATTTCTGTACCTGAATTCTTTGTTTGCCAAAGCCTTAACACCTTTGTTAATCCATTTTAGCCATTTGTTGTCTTTCTGTGGGGTTTAGATTCTCACCTATGTAAGTTGTGAAAACAGAAATGGTTTGGATTAGCTAATTTAATCAAATTTCACAGGACTCGTGAATAGTATTGAGATGGAATCAAGTTTCTTGGAGAAGAAGACTTATGTTTATTAAATTAAACACAGTCTAACTGGGCTCTGCTCCATCCCAAGTAAAGAAAAAGAAAGTAAAATTTGGGTGGCTATCTTAATGAAGCTACCTTATTGCATAGCTCTCAATTGTCACTGAAATAATGCTGTTTACCAGGTTTATCAAGTACAAATGGCAAAGCACAAATTGTTCCTTCCCTAAGTTTTGAAACAGCTCCAAATGAATGAAAAAATGTTTTAAGGAGACTGGACTTTGGTACATACATTCTTTCATCTTGCTGTGGGAGCTAATATTTGCCTTTATCACTTTAAGGGTGTGATTCCAAAAGTACTCAGCACCGATGTTGTTCTAATTCCTCTGGAGTCACCAGTAAAATTTTCTTTAGCTCAAAAAAAGATAGTATTGACGTTGGCTGCTTTTTTAAAAGAGCTTTTACCTTAGTGTTGCAGAAGCATTTATCTTGAAGAGCTGGGAAAGGTTAAAAGAAAACCCAATAACAGAACAAAACACAGTAACAACCAAGTCTTTTTCTTGTTGAAGTAATGACTCATAAAAGAGTACAGGCATTCCCTAACCTTCAGTGCTTTTATCAGTTCTGCTTAGAACTAATCATCACCAGTGATGAGGTTTTTTTAATATGCACATAAAATTGCTGGCTGCATTACAACCATGTCAGACTTCCAGCCAGAAGGCAGAAGAGATGAGCCTCAGCTCCAGAGCTGGAAGATCAAGGAGCAGTGGAGTTTGGGAGGCTTCATGAGGAAGCTGTATCTCAAGTAGCTGTGCTCTGTTTTTGAGGGTAGCAGGTGAGACATACAAAAGCAAGTAATCCTTATGTAAAATCTATTATACCACTAAGCACTTGGTTAAAAAAAAAATGCTGCTTAGCTGTTATGGGGACTCATCAAATGGTCCTTATCCAGAGTCTAATTTTTTTTCAGAATTCCTACCATACAGCTGAAGAACTGAAGTTGTTTCTTGGCTGTAGCAGAAGCTAAAGAGGCAATCAGTCATTTATACATCCTTGAGGGACACCTATGGAAAGCGATCCAGAATGTCCCTGTATCTGGAATGCTCAGAGCAGTATGTGGTGTCTCTCCTGACATCAGATATAAACTTCTTCCCAGCCTATATCAGAATTTCAGTGTTGAGAGGGTACTGTTTTAATAGCATGCTATTCATTTTGAAGGCACTTTACTATATTATAGAATGTTTTACCTAAGCACTTTGTATCACTGTTACCGTCATTCACTAGAATTCATTATTGCTGCGAGAAACATCAAAATAATACTGAGGGTGAATTACTCTAGGGAAAGGAAATAGAGAAATGGATCAAACAAATTAATCAAAGTACATAGATACTCCAAGTTTGGAATAGAGAACATTAAAATAGAGAGAACATTAAAAACAGAGAAACATTGGCTATGTTGTGAAGACCATCCCATCATCTGCAAATTATCTTTCTTCACAGATACACACAAAACAACAGGAAAACTATTTCTTAGAGGTTCATTTCTCATCTAAACTCAGAATATCCCCGAGTTGGTACCATAATTACTCCAGCAGCTAATTATGATGCCATAGACAAACCATTGTGACTCAAGGACCACACTGAGCAGCAGGAACAAATGCAAAGCGAACAGTAACGTCTGTGCTTCCACAGCAGCACAGCGGCTTTAGCAATAAATAGAAAAAGGAATACACAAAAGAGAGAATAAGAGGAGAGAAAATTCAGAATATTTATGGTGTTCACAAATACTCTCTACTGATACAATGATTTTTGAGATTAGACTAAGTGTTCCTACAAACAGCATACAAACTTTGAAGAATGCAGGGCAATCTTACAGATACAATTCTCCATAACAGAGGATCAGGGAAAACTTGTGGTCATATTTATGCTGTTTCATGCTGAGCGGACAACCAGGCTAAGAATAAAACCAGTACTTACATCCTGAGCTGCCGTTTGTTGGAACCAAAGTGAAGTTGGAGGCCCAGGGGTTACGCACGATATCCTGCCAATGAATGGTGTCTGCGAAGCAAAGAAATTTGTTCTGGCCAACATACACCCCTCCATTCAGTATTTCTGCATAAAAGAACAAGAGAACATGCTTGTAAGAATTTAGACATACAGCTGATTAAATCTATTGCTGCTTTGTGTACTGGAGAGTGAGGGCGTGAAATTTAAATGCAAAAAATTCTCACTGTAATCTCACTTAACACTCTGAAAACTGGAGGGCAAGGAGCTTACACTATTTGTAAACAGGAATCATTTATTTCTATGCAGAAGAAGACAGCCACACAGTTGTTAGATGAGTTACTGGGTTTACCTGTTGTTTTAGTGTAATCAAGTATGGAACAGTACTGTTATTTGTGGGTAAAAGAACCTTCAAGACTTAACTGACTTTAAAACCAAAAGCAATCGACCACACTATGCTGTATTTCATTAATAGGTATGAATGCTTAAAACATACAAAAAACTAAAGTGCTCCAGTGGGGCAGGGATTTTCTGAGCCCACAGTACATAAGAAGGGTCCAGTCATCACAATGTCTGGAAAAACATGTTTTCTGATCAGACTGTGCTGCTGTAACACCATGATCCAAAATACTTAAAATACTCAGTATGTATGATCCAGATCCCAAATACTATGATCCCAAACCACCACTGACATGCCTTGCTGGAAGCTTTATATGAAAGGGAGATGGTTTCTGAGCAGATGAAAGTTTTTGTTATTTTTTTAAAAATTTCATGTTTCTATCAGTTGGTTTTAAAAAATAGGTTGTTCCTCTATCTCTGAAGACTTGATTTGTCAAATCACAACATGAAAATGATCTTACAGTTGTTGGTTGTAGCACCAGGGTTTCCTCTGGAGCAATAACTTCTTTTTTTCCCCTCTAAACTCTTGTTCAAATTCACAATTTCTCTTCTTAACCTGGCTCTCGTATTTCCAAAGCACAGGACAATCCACGTGACTTTCATCAAAGTTAAGAGGAGCTACGCAGCTAAAACCTCCTGCACCGCTTAGTGTCAGAGATTCGAGCCTCAGCAAAGAAATGTTGAAGGTTAGTTACTAATGGCACCTCAGAATGACATTAAGTGGTGCTGTACAGCCAGGAGTGTCACACTTCTTACACAGACATTAAGAGTAAATCTCGACTATGGTAGCAATGATTAAGGTCGTCTGATAGTCCTCATCTCCCAAGAAAACCTTTAAAAGCTGTAGTGGGGATGCTGATGTTGACAAACAACAAGGAAGGAATTACTGCATATTTTTTTAAAAAATTCAGTGTTTACAGGTCACAGCATACAGAGGAGGTAGCCCCCAAGAAAAGAATGTATTAAATAAAGGATCATCTGTAAATACATCCTTCCACCATATTAATCAGTTCAGAGTATTACTATCTATTTCTCAGAAACCTCTGGTTTAAAAGCTTGGCTTTTCATTGAAAAGGGGCTTAAAAATGAAAACAATAATAATAATAATTATAATCTTATACAGCAAAGAGTCCAGATTAGAGATATAGCAATGATCTGTCTGTATGATATTCTTATGATCCCTGAAAAAACCCATACAGCATCTGTTAGCAATTCCGCTCTGGGGAAAAAGTAGGACTTGGAAGAAGACTTGAAAACATGATTAGTGATGATTTCTCTGTGTTGTCCCAGCTACTCAGGATTACCTAATCCACTATGGTCCAGATTTTGATTAAAAATAACACCTAACAAGCCCTGAAAAACTGTAAAAATCTACATTCATAGCTTCTTAATCACTTACACGACTCCAAATAGTGTACCAACTATCAGCTGGTACATCTGAACACCTGCCACTGGCATAATTTCTGGTTTTTAGAGCATTCACTCATGACAGTACCTACCAAATTTTCTTTTCTGCTAGGAACTTCAATGCATTCTTGTATAGCAGGCAGCATCTCACTCTTAAAGTAATTCTAATAGTTTCAATTTGTGGAGAAAGACTTTTTTTCAGCATAAAAGTAACCAGAAAGTATCGCCTCTGTACTGTAAGGAAAGCTCTCAGCTTTCACTGTGATTTACTAAAAGCAAACATGGTAAATGCTCTGACTTCTCTCATCACTGAATAATAAGCATTGTACCTGCTGTCCTTCCCCAAGAACGTGATGCAGTGTCTTTATTTGCCCTGCACTGTACTGCTTTTCACGGGAGACAGGATTAAGGTGAGGTGCTAATAAACCTAAGTAATAATATCAAAGATCAGCTCTTACAGGTATTAAATAACCCTGAATTCAAAGTTTTGCACAATCTTTAAAGTACTAGTGCTTGACTCTTCCTTCTCTGTGGGATCCAGATTCATTCCCCTTCTTCCTTCCCATTCCAATCTGCTGTCCCTGTTTATGCTGAGTCCTCGGTATGTGTAAATCAGCACAGATGCATTGGCTTCACTGACTTGAACTCAAATGCATTTTGCACTTCTTTACCCTCTCTTAGCAAGAACAATGCCTGGAAAGACCTAATAAACCCTGTTACATGCTAAGCAAATGAAGCACAAATGTAATCAATATACAATAGAGTTACTGTATAATGAACTCATCATTATAAAGTCATCATCTCGTTTTAATTTACAGCACTGAAAGTGAGAGATAAAGTTAAACAATAAACAGGAGGAGAAAGGCAGGCAGCTCTGCCTATGCAGCCGAGCCAGCAAAGGAAGCCAGGCACAAAGAGCTTTCTCCTCCTGCGTGCAACACCTGAGGTTTCTCCTTGCTGAACTCTTTCCGAGACTGGGGCAGGAAAGAGAACGACAAGTCCCTCAGTGAACTCTGA
>NW_010327217.1:0-42390 GCF_000700745.2 Antrostomus carolinensis | reverse complement strand
GAAGCACTAAAAAGGGCTGCTCACAGTGCAATGTATTTTAAATATCATTTTGGGTATTTTTGTCTTGTAAAACAATTTTTGGTGACATTGGAAAACTGTTAGTCTAAGTACAATACTGCTGCCCAGGACAGGAGGCAGAGCACTCGGCTCTATCAGCTGCTGCCTGACATACCTACTGTACCGCGCTGGCAGCAAACGTTACCCTGGGATTTCTACGCTGCTCAGGGACCCAGTTACAAAAGGGGATTCTGAGGCACAAGTCCCACTGGCTTTCATTGAGAAAAGATTTCCAAAATGTGTCAGGCGATTTTGGATGCCTTCCTGTGAGGTACTGATGGTCACACTTATGATATATCATCATTTCCCATTTGGGCACCAGGGCTGCAGCCGGTGCTCTGTGCAAAGGGGCAGCTCCGAGGTCTGCTGCCACTAGATTCTGAAGTGAATGTAAAATCTTATAATCTTCCTTACTGGCCTAAAAGCTGTAACCAAAGTCATATGAAAATAAATCAGCAAGTGCACTCGCCATTGACTTCTGTCATTATTTTGCTTATTGCTGCCAAATGATTGTGGGGAACTTTTATCTGCATATTATTAAAATTCTATTAAATGGTTATTTATTCAGGAAGCTAAATCAGAAATGTATTATCTGTTATATCTGCTATTTTCTTGCTGCCATTAGCCCAGGGATGAAGCAGAACCATTACCATATAACTTTGGAAGCCTACCATCCAATACTTACAATACTAACAGAAGCAATGGAAACACACAGGTCTCTGGCAGCCATGAAACACAAGTGCCATGGAACACAGACAGGTACATCACACACTATCTATACTCAGTCTGCTCAGTGCAAAAAGGGGCTGAATTCATAACATCTACTCTAATATAATGAAGCATTTGACTGGAGTCAGGGAAAATGCATTACCAGCCACCAGCAGCTTAAGATCACTATTAATAATGCAAAGGGACAGTAGCTCTACAAGTGTGGTGTCTGTTTAGCCCAGAGATGGAAAGAACTCTTCTTCACCCATCTGTTAAAAGGGCATTTTCTTCAGGTGACTTTTTCCTTGTGTACAGTGTAATCCCTCACTGTCTGATATCTAATTTCTGAAGTGGATTAAATTGGCAAAACATGTTCACAATCTGCAACATATCCTGAAGTGCAAGTAACTGGTGTGCTGATATGCGGTGGAGGCTGAAGGTACCCATTTAGCAATAGAATCTGGTTCTAAAATGATTGTAAAGTTGGTTATAAAATTGTTATTGCTATTCAAGGTTGCAAATTAAAAGCTCTTCTTGGGTGCTATAAAGCCAGCTGCCACGATGAACTGGAAGAAGGCACAGTGAGAGGGAAAAGAACCAGCTTCAAAGTGCACAGAGAAAGGGAAATGGGTTAATTAGGAAAAACTGTTAGGCACATCCACTGTAACCACCTCAAAAGCAAA
The DNA here is from genome assembly GCF_000700745.2 of Antrostomus carolinensis. Classification (NCBI taxonomy): domain Eukaryota; kingdom Metazoa; phylum Chordata; class Aves; order Caprimulgiformes; family Caprimulgidae; genus Antrostomus; species Antrostomus carolinensis. The sequence continues at coordinate 40,942 of NW_010327217.1, read as the reverse complement.
ACAGAAAGTATCTTACACCTTCCAAGCTGACTGTCCGCTAAGGAAACAGCTGTCTTTTACACCACACCAGACAGAGGTGTGTACTCTGCACATATATATTACATATTTCATCTTGATGATACCTTCATTTCCAACATCAGCCTCCATTTGAGCTGAAGCACCTCTGCCAGCTGACAGTGCCGCCTCTCTGCCATCATCCCCCAGGTGATGTGGATCTGTTGTCAGATACTGTATCACTCTCAAAACACTCTCATATTTCACCCAAGATGCTGAATGCATTATCTGAAAACGGCTTTGGCCTGGAAATTTCATGCCAAACCAAGTTTTTTGATCTCTTAGCACCGTTGATTGCTGATGACCTACTGGGAAAGCACTTCAGGTCCATCATTAATAAGCTATGTCTTAAAGGGTAATGAGAACTGGGTGCTTTAGGAGACAATAGCTCATCCATCATCAATCAAGATCTGAAGTTTTTATACAGATGATTTAAGAAGAGTTGGACTGTGTAAAATTGAAATGTCACATTTGTATCGGGAGATGGGGGGAGCTTGGTAATGAAAATGAGAGTTTTAACCTTCTCCATTTCAGCTCAATGACCATACTGAAAAGCTCATGGATGTGGAATCTGTGTACCAGCTAGAAGCCCCAGACAGCCTTCGATCTCAATTATACAATTTCAAGTAAAGATTATTTGGGTCATTAGCTGGAAGTCAGTTTCAAGGCTTGATGGTAACTGCAAGATTTTCTTTATTTCTATCAAAAGCGCTCAGTGTTAGGTGCAGCCTGTGGGCCTGTACTTCCAACTGCTCAATAACTAAGAACACTGGATTGTAGCACCCAAGCATAAATCTTCCAAATCTAGCAAACTATTTTGCTGCTAAATAAAAATGGAGTAATTTTATTACCTTTCACTGAGTTTGATGGGGTACCTTTTCACCATTTCACTGCAAATGTGTGTGAAGATGGGCTCAAAGGCTCCTTGCGAGTCATTCAGCTACTTCATTAAAGGACAACAGGCTCTGGTCATCTCTTTCTTTAGCAATCTCCCCAAAGGGAGTATCTTTCATGAATGGGTTCAGCCATGTTAAACCAACTCCAAAAAGACATTTGTACCTGCTCGGATTACTCCTCTGTCCATGCATGCCCTGAATTCTCCCTTCTCACAGCCTTATTCAAATTAAGATATCAAAAAATTTATCTGCTTACTTTGTAAAAGGAAACAACACCACAAATTAACTCAGCCTGTTGCTGTGAACACACCAGATTTACAACACGTGTTCCATGACTGCCCTGTTCTCAGAGAAGTGCAAGTCTGTGTCAAGCTAATGGGCCCCATTTCACCTCACACCCCGAGCAATCACTGACACCACGGGGCACAGAAAATGCAGACAACATGGCCCCAGAGGGTTCAGTGCATGAAGGAAGTAATCCAAAATGCTATGGAAGAGAGTAGAAACAGCTGAATCAAAAAGTAACACAAACCCCCTCACTAAACCAGCTGGGTATACACTCCATTTAAGATGTGCTGCTTTTCCCAAGGAACAGGCCTGTTCTTAGGTATAAATTGTTTTACTCAACACGCTTGGCTTGTGCTAAAGGAAATGGTCTCTCTCCATAATCCAGCTAGATTGACTTGTCCTAAGGCTGCTCAATTTAACCTATCTGGCAATGATCACAGCAGTTTCTGTCTGCTTGGATCTTGATTCCCCAAAGTGTGTAGACCCAGGCTTACATTTAAATCATCTCCTTCCCCTTCACTCTGGAGGAGGCTTCCCGCTCCTGTAGTAATTACTCTGCTTTGAGAACGGAGAGTAAAAAGCTGTACTGATTCCAACCAACACTACTTTCATTAAGCACACATCTGCCACCAGGTATCACATACCCTTGATGTTAATTACCAACAGGGTAGACACAAAGCTGTATGACCAGCCCTAGCTCCAGCATCTCCTTTGTAGATGTCAACTGCAGGAGCAGCAGTAGCTGTTTACGATGTTACCTCATTTGTTTGCTTCTTTTCTCATCACTAGCTTTTGAAAGCTGTTTGACCCTGGTGACTTTGCAGGTGAGGAGCTTTCGTGTCATATGTTGACTCTGTTAACAAGGATATTAATTTTCAGAAGGAGATGCTAATTGCCTCACCACACTGTCCAGCCAAATTCTGATCCTGATGTTAGCAGCCAAGTGTTTGATTTACTGTTTTCTCAATATAATTTGGGGGGGTGACAGGTAGATGAGCAGATATAAAATCTAACATTCCATATGGCTTCCCCTGGGTTTCTTCAAATCAGGGAGAGGGGCAGGAAAAGGGCCTCATGGTCCCTGTGGGTGGTGAGATGGACATGAGTCAGCAGTGAACCCATGCACTGACGAAGGGTGATCACAGTGGCTGCAGGTGAGGAAGGTGACAATGCCCTTCTGCTGGGCACTTGAAAAGGTGCATCTGAAGCACTGGGTCCATTTTGGGCACCCTAGTGCAACACAGTTGTTTCCAAACTACAAGAGAGTCCAGGGGAGGACTGCTACGGTGGTTAGTGGTTGGAGGACTTGTCACATGAGGAGAGGTGAGAGAGGAGCTGAGCTTGTCTAGCCTGAAGAAGAGGTGACTGGGAAGCAGGGGACACCCAGCTGCAGGCTGCCTCTACCTAAAGGAGAGCTATAGGGGAACATGGAGCCAGACTCAGAAGTGCACAGCTTAAGGTCGAAAGGCAACAGGCACAAGCTGCAACGTGGGAAACACTTACTAGAGATGAGAAAAAGATTCTTCACAGCAAGACTGGTTAAGCACGGGAGCAAACTAACCAGAAAAGCTGTGCGATCTCCATCTCTAGAGATTTTAATAAACAATGAACAACCTGATGCTTGTCTGAAGTTAGTCCTGCTCTGAGCAAAAGATTGGACCAGACAACCTCCAGATATCCCTTCCAACCTAAATTATTTTGTCCTTCTAAGATTATTAATCAGCTACTACCACAGGACTTATAGCACTCCATAGCCAAACAATTCCCTCCATTTTTATAGAAGTGTACTTCATTTTAAACTTTTATCTACTGATAAGCATTTGATGATGCAAAACACTCATCTGGAAAATAATGTATATTTAAAAGCATGTCACGTGTGTGTGTATAAAGAAGTGCAACAATATTTGAAATACAGAACCTGTGTCACTGTCACTGCCCCCCATTTCCTGCAAAGGGGACATCCGGAGTAAGAAACATTACAGCTTTCAGTATGAAAGAACTGGTGCCCTTCGATCTTCTGACTTCTGTTAGCAAAAAGAAAATTGCATTCATTTAAGTGACAGTAATGAATCACCGACGAGTTTCAGATTACTGTCTGTGGAGAGCAGGACCTGTCACTAGCCCACCAGAAGGCACACTCCTGAGCTCAACGAGAGCAACGACAGGCCAACAGCCAGAAATGAGCAGTCACTTCACTCACAGGAGCCATGACTTAACATCCAGGTAGCTCAGCACTACCTGACAGGGATACCTGCGTCCCGTGAGCAGCGAGTGGGTGCTTAGGAAGAGGTGAGCCATTTCTGCAGCGTGCTGGGATGTGCCTCTTCAGCAAGTCCTCTGATAACACACCGTTATTTGTGCAAGGAAGCACAGCTGTGGGCATCTGAGCATTCAAAAGTTACTAAAACCTGCTGAATCTGAAATAAATCATCTCTCTTCTGCCCTGTTCTTATTCTTCAGCAGAAAGCCAGGTAAGGTGCAGAAGGGGAGATAATGTGCAGCACCAGCACTGGATGCACCAACAGGTCACACAAAGTCTCCCTGGTGTCCCAGTGGGCTCCAGAAAGCCTGGGGGCTCTGACTGATACCTCAGTACCCAAATTCGATTCTGCTATCTGGTCATCTTTAATGGTGAGCATCCTGTGGGACACAATCTGATGGAATAACCCGAAGGAGCTTTATCAGTGTGTGCCTTGTGGTCTGTCATGACACAGCCCCGGCTTTCTGCGTCAGTTATCTATCCTCCAAATTGTTCAGTGAAGACTGAACAGACCCCAGTGTCACTTCTTCTGACCTCTTCAAATGCTACCCATGCCTATAGCTCCTTCATCTGTTACACTGATCAGCCTCTGCAAAGGTGCAGGGACAACACAAAACCAAGCCACCCTTCCTGGCCCACCATGATGGTTTCACATCCATTTTTCCTCATAACTTCTCTAGAGCTTTTGCTGTGATTGAAGCACTTCTCCAGGTGAACAGTTTTTGCTCCTGAGGGGCAGCATGTTTATTTGCCAACCCTACAATAACATGAGTGGCTTCCAGCAGAGTTTCCTAGTGCCTCCAGGATGTTTCCATCGGCTGCAGATTCACCCACAAATGATTCTGTGAAATGCTACAGAGAACCTCCAGTCGAGGCTTCCTGGGGGTAAGATTGTAGACTGATCCTTCAACCATCCTCCTTTGCCTATGACCAGTTGTTCTGCTACTTCAGAGTCCTGGTGTACAATACTGGGACCTAAAGCTTACTGTCCCACTGCCCCAAGAGGGACTCGTCCCACCTCCTTCCTTCCCTGATCTCAAGGGCAGGCAGACAATAAACAAGGGAGTCTGAAGAAACATGGGCAGCAGTGGAGAGAGCATCCTATACCAGGCCAGAAAAAGATGAAGCTGGTGCTCAAAGCCACCTAATAGGTATGAGGTCCACTGAGCCAAACTGAACCCTGAGAGACTACCTTACAATTCATATCATCTATGTGGGCCAAATTTGAGAAATGGAACTGGGAGTACTTATTTTTCTTTTTTCTCCTCAACTTTTACAAAGTTCTCTCTTTATAGAATGTTCATATCATTTCTCCACCAAGAACGAGGCTACATACTTTGATTGATTCAGTCCTGTGTTGCCAAGACAGACACAAGCATTTCAAGTGCCTCTCCTTGTCAGGACATTTGCTATATAACATTTTGATCAAACCTGTAATGTTTCATGCCTGCTGGTGGTAGCTCTCAATTTATCTTTTCCATCTGCTGAGATATGTAACTGTGAGACTACCCTGTCCCTGTTCTCCTGGCATCAGCTCTTCATAAAAGGCATCTTTGTGAGTAAATATTGCCCGACGGTCCGTCTGCCATCGCTGCTGCAGCCTTTCCAAGGAGGCTCTTCTCGTGGAAGTCAGACAGCAGTAGGAACAGAAACCTCAACAGGGCCAGGGGCATCTGAATGCAGAAGGGTTTCCCTGCAGCACCCCCAGGAGCTTCAACTCTGGCATTGTCTGGTAGTATATTTTTTAATTCTTTTCATACAAGCACTGACAAATTCAAGAAGCCTGCTTTCTATCCCAAGTGCATCTGGCACTCGGGGCACACACTTGGCAAACAGACTGATGGCCTTCTGTCTTGGAGCATAAGTGCCTCAAGTACATCCTGATTGGCATCAACATGCAGAAATTCCTTCTCCCTTCAAAAAAAAAAAAAATAGTTAAGATCTGGATGTAGTGGCAATTTCCTCCTTTTTCTGAAAGGCTGTAAAAAATTACTGGCTCCATAGAGCCCTTCTCTTTCAAAACTGTCATAATGTGGCTTGGAATAATCCTGGAAGAGTGCCCAGCCCCAGGTCCAGCTGCATCCTGCGTTTCAGTACAAGCATTTGCATATGGGCTGGTAATTGGCATGCAGCTGGTTTCATGCCAGCTCCAGCAATTGCATAACCTAACTAATCTCTTTTCTGGGCTCGAAAGAGGAGTCTGTGTCTGCTGAGCTTAAAATTTCTATATGGGATCTCTTCAAGTACGCTCTCACACTTCTGTGCCACATTGTTAACCTCTCCTGAGATACGGTGTCGACTCTTCGAAGAGGAATTTTAATTGAAATTTGTCTGACGTGGGAAATGCCTGTGCCTTTCCCGGGCTCTCCTGTACCGAAACTGTGCGAATGACATTCTGAAAATCCTCCTCCTGCAGAGAGGACTGTGCAGTGACTCTTCTGAGCCGTAAGGACCTTGGATTGCGCTTGCTCTCCCAGCGCTGTGGCTGGGGACAGCCAGATAGCCAAAAGAAGGCCTGCAAACTGAGGAACGTGCACGTTAATCACAGCAATCAGTACGGCCTTCTTTATAAGTTAAGAAGATTGATATGGTCTGAGCCTCAAGTATCCCTGCTCACATTTTTTCCCCTTTTACTTCTATATAATTGCTAAGAGGTCACTGTCAGTCCTGCTTCTTGCTTTTGCACGCGTGCTAAATTCACTCAAACCTGACAGGATGCCAGGGAACCTGTCCATGCTGCTGAGGACCCTGTGGCAACACAGCCAATGCGTTCCTGCTATCTCTTCTCCCTCCCCAAAATTCACATGCCTTCTGTGATCATCATGTTTGACCACATCCTTTTTGACCTTAATTATGTTCATGCTCTGTGCATTTATTTTAAGGTAATAGTGAAACAGTGGCGACAATAAAAATGCAGCTGTTACATAAAAAAGCCCCCAGAATTCAGGCCAATTCTCCTTAAGCTACTAATCTCAAAGCAGATGCTTAGGTGAGGCAGATAAGCACGTATGAAGTCATGCCAGAATAATAACTTTGGGCAGTGGGGGCCAAAGCAACGGGTGACAAGGTCCCAAGCACAGAAGAGAGTTGAGGGTTAGTTCATTCACCTTTTTATGACTACCATCTCTCTCCTCGAGTGTTCTCCAGTTCTTCTGCCTGCTCTTAAATATGAGCCCCTCTGATCTCCCACCAATCCTAGTTTTATAAATGTCTCATCCTACACATCTAGCTTCTTAAAAGCCACAGCCAAAACATCCTCTTCTTTCTTTCTGTCAATAATGTGATGGTAACCAACATGGCTGCAAACATTCTCCCAACACACCTCTCTCTTTTCCCAGCAGATGAATTGCATCGAACCTGAGCTGCTCTCAGTTACGATGCAGTAGATCAAGAGCGATGCTGTGGCCTGGAGACACATGGAAGTAAAACTGCAGTGAGATCTATGCCTCCATTAGCAGAGGACACACTCTGCTCCCGGTAGTGGTTTGTCACATGGTGGACAGTCCCTTTTCTAACTCGTTTCTGCTCTGTACCCATGCAACCTTGGCAGGAATGAGGGTTGCTTTCCTTGTCATATTTGACAGCAGAATACACTTTCTTCCCAGAAAAAGGATTGGTTTGCTTCCAGCATTTTACTGCTCTGCAGTTAAACTAGTCCAAACAGCTTTTGTCTGCAGGCAGCGAAAGCGCATAGTTTGTCCTTGTCTACACTCTAGCTAAACCGCAGCTGGCACTGATTGATGATATTTATTTCAATGAGATCATTTTTAATAATGTAGACAACAGGAGGGAAGAGTAGGTGCCCAGACTCACCAATTCTGTCGTACTAACTGCTCTCCTTAGCATTAAGAACAAGTCTTCGTAATTTTTTTTGCCAAAGAGCTTCCCAAATAACCATATGCAAGAGCGGGGGAGCGCGTGAACAGACCATGGACTGCGAACAGAGTTGCTGAGGGTAAAACAAAGCAGCTGTTCTGGCCTCAGGGCTCAGTTTGGTAGGGTTCAAGCCTGAATCTCTGCCCCCGCACTGCCCGTGGTTAGCTCCGTGGCTTTTCTTATCATTGCCTTTTAAAATCGATGCATCTCGGACACAATTTATAAATAAATAAATGAATTATCATAAGAGATACCGTGAATAGTAATTTCTTTCTCAGTCCACTGAGTGCTGTGCCCCAGAACTGAACAAATGTTGATAAAGGGACAGGAATGTTCATGTAATCAAATACAAAGGGAAAAACATATTGTTCTGAGTTATTATAACTCTTCATTTGGCTTTAATAGCTTGTCTTTCTCTTGAGCTTCAAAAGCTCTTGTTCAAATTGCACAGGCAGTCAGTGTAAGGCTGCAGAGGTTATATACCTGGCTATTCTTGGTCTTCAAAGGCTACAAAACATCTGCTGGTTGGCAAGAGCAATTAATTAGCAAAATTGAAAAGACGGTTCCATTTTATGAAGGCTTGGATGAAGCAGGGGAGGGGGAGACAGCTCCAGGAAAGTCAAGCCTTGTGAAGGCCTGTAAGCTGTGTGCCTCTGGGCAAATTCCCAAAGCTGAAACCTCAATGAATTTAATAGTTCTTAATTCCACAGGATTTCTAATTACAGCCAAGAGAATGTAATGAGATGTGATGTAAATGTTTAAATGAAAATAAAGAAAATAAAAAGCCTGTCAAATTTACTAGCCAGTCTCCCAGACACAGATCCCCGCACACCAAGTGCCTGGGTTGGTGCTCAGAGCAACTAACTGATTCCATGGACACAGTGACAAGGAGAGGAGAATGAAATGCCTCCCAAACCACCTTTCCCACACCTCATTAGGGGCCATCTCCTAATGAAGAAGGCCTTCTCTTTCAGTCCACCTCTATAGGTCTGACAAACTTTGGTGGCTACAACAAGCTGCATTCTGGAGCCTCCCTGTATCTGCAGAACAATCTCCTCCTTCCCACCCCAAGTCTCCCCGTATGCCAGCTCCGTGCTCTTCCTCCAGGGTCTTCTCCTGGCCATGGGCTGACCCACAGCCTCCCTGCCTGCCCCACAGCTTCCCTGCCTGCCCCACGCTGCCCTCCAAAAGCACATGGGCACATGCACTGGGGACTCTCAGCCAGGGCCATGTCAGTCCCAGAGCGCTGCAGGGAAGCAGCCTTCCTCCCTGCCGCAGTCTTCCTCTGTCTACCCCACCACCACCTTCCTCCCCCTGCCCCACTGCAGCCTCCCACACGGGAGTTGCTACCAAAGCACCCTCCCCTGGCTCACCCCCACATTTCTGCCTGTCCTCTGAGCCACAGGAGACAGCAAAAGCCTAATGGTCTTGCACGCAGAGAAGAGAGGGAGTGTGCTAAAGGCCATCACTGATGTCTCACCTACCCTGTTAAAAGCTCTCACCTTCCCATCGCCAGCTCAAACCAAGATTCCCACTCCTGCAGGGCGAAGGGCCCCCTGGCAATGTGGGAATTCCAGTGCTGCAGAGCATGTCAGACAAGAGGACAGTGAAGGTGGGTAACTCCTCGGAGCACTTTGCAGGGAAGGGATGGGAAAGGGCAGTTAGGCTGAGCACTGTGGTGTGAGCAAAATCTGTTCCAGGATTTTAAGCCTGTTAATCACTGGCTTTCATTTTTTAACACACGCAAGGATCGTGCCCTTCCCTTCATCCTCTATTTTACACCACTTTAGAATTAAATTCTTAGAAAAAGGTGGTATGAAAGACCCATGTATCAGATGGAAACATCTATATAGCATTAGCAAGGGACAAGCCAAGCAAACAGTTCCCTGAGCACTCCACCCTGGAGCCAGGAGCCCAGGCTGTGGTGCAACACGGTGGCACAGTGTCCCTGGCCACCCCCACTGACAGTCCCGACAGCGTACCCCATCGCACAGGACTGCCTCCAGCCCTGCTGCCTCGGGGCTAACCCAGGCCGGGAGGAAGGGGGTAAAAAAGACTCCAAGAGGCACGGCATAAATTCAGCCTGGGTCTTCTAGGCCGTACCGTGAGCACAAACCACAGCCTGTGCAGGAACAAAACCATCTCCCTGCATAGCAGAGAAAGAGGGGAAACATGTAACACGTACAAACCTCTGATGGTGTTCCAGAGCAAGAGGCACCACAGGCAGAGGCTGAGGCACCTCTGAGTGATCTCTGGAAATGACACTGCTGGTACATGGGCATTTTGGAAAGAGCTAGTACTCTCAGACGAATTAGACCAACATCTGCTTAAAACCATGTTGGTAATTATGGACTTAATTATAGGTCTGGGGCTTTTTTTTTGGCTTTTTAAGGCACTGGGGTTTTTTTTCCAAGCAAAGTTTTCCTACTAGTGACTATGTCAGTCTCCTGTCTCAGCTCCATTCTAACTTAATACCAACTTACTGGTTCAACAAAACTCCCACTGGGGCACTGTGCAGGCTGCATGTGTGTTGCCAAATCTGGTTTGCAGTTTTTAGATGTTTGGTTGTTTTTCACTCAAAAGCTGCCAGGCGCTTTCCAGGGGAGCTCAGGATTGCTAAAAACAGTAGAAGGAATCTTTGCAAACAATAAACAATATCCTCCCTCCTCCTTTCCCAAGAAAACAACAATCTTCACAAGAGGGAGGACATTCTTCACCATGGGGCTTGATGCTCAGGCCTCGCACAGCGGCACTGCACAGGTCACAGCCAAAGCAGCTCCCAGCTGAAGACGTGCAAGAGGGGAAGGGCATGATCTCCACTGCATCCATCTCTCCTATGAATGTGCCTTCTGCGAGGCTGCCTCTGGGGTGTATGCTGAACAGCAGGGGAAGGAAGAGTTGGGCCACAACAAGAATTTGGATAAGCTCATCTCAGGCTCACCTCCCTCCTCAAGCTCTGTAAAGCACTCCACCTGCATGAACATGCTAGCTCAAGCCTTGCCCCTTCTCGTAATGTGAACAGAGGAGAAGATGTCCTTGACTGCCTGCCAGCACTTGTCACAAGAGGGACAAAGTGCTCAGGGCTCCAGCAGGCACTCTGAGATCTCTGGATTCACACATTTACTGGTCTGGGATGCAAAAAATAGCTCTGAGCAGCTGTAAGAGCACCCTGTCAGCGTCACCAGGACCCAATGGCCACTGCCACAGGTGCTGACGCCTCTCTTGCACTCCCTCTTCTTCACCTGCGTCTGAGTTACGGAAGAGGTGATTTAAGTCCAAACAAGTTCGAACCTGAGGTTTGTGTTCACAGTTGCCTAAATCTGACATGGAGATGATAAGCTGGTTCCACAGAGAAATGCAACTGCTAAAAGACCAGCTGCTCCTCCCAAGTACAGCGTGTGCCAGGCTGGATGTGAACACTGCAGCAGGCTGAACTCCCCTGGACACTGCCCACTCTCCCTGTGCCACAGTAACTGCACCTTCCTCAGGAGCCAAACCCTCTGTTTTACCTCTCTGCCACAACAGACAGAAATCAGCAGTCCTGGCAGCTCTTATCTGCATCTAACTCAGCATGCCCTGGTGAGACTTGAACTGGCCAGAGCCAGCAGGCCACAGCAGCACCCATACTGTAAATTAAACCTACCACATGGCATATAGGTACTTGGAGGGGGGCTTAAAGAAATCTCAGCTAAGAAAAAAACATAAAGGTACTCACTGAGCTCATTTACAAATAGACAGGAGAATATGACCACACATCAAATACACAGGACAACCTTATGACAAGGAAACAATCACCTATAATCACAAACGTAGCATTTTTTCCTTTAGTGATTTTGATTCCTTTTCAGGAATAATTAACCTTTCCAAGCATTTTTCTTGCCAGGAAAGAATAAACAGAAGCCTAAATATGTCTCAAGGCTGGGGAAAAAAAATAATCAGATCTTCTGTTCAGTCATGGGGTTCCTGTACATTTTCCCTTTAAACTCATAACTCAGTTTTATATTTACTTTGTTAATTAAAATTGAGATTTATTAAATTTGTAACTTGAAAATCCAATAAAGAAGAAGTCACCATAGGCAAAAGCATTTCCCTTGGTATAGCTGTTACAGTAGGCTATCAATCAGCTATGAACACGGATACACAAATTGACTGTGCCTATCAGAAAATGATAAAACAACATCCCACTGAGGTAGGGAAGTTTTGCTTATCAGCAGCACATGCCATTATTCCACCAAATACAGAACAATGTGCTATACAGGCAAATTCAAGGATGAGGTCTTTTTCCTCTGAGGTACTCCCTCTGCTATATTATTATTATTATTCCAGTAATACCTATCTCAGAAATGAATTCAATGCAAGTATCCTAGATGCAGAGAAGCTGGAGTAGATAGCACTCTATACATAAGGGATACCAAAAACGTGCTGTTCTTTACCTCAGAATTTTTTTCCAATAATTTTGAACTGTTCATTAAAAAAATAATGCTCTTTGCCTGAGCAAGCAAGACACTGAATTAGAAAGAAAGCCCGAGGAGAAATAGCGCAAACCTGCCCTGAGAGCTTTCATGTGCTTCCCGTTGCCAAGGGGTATGGCGGGCACTTGTTCGGGATGAACGTATCACCTGGAAGAGCCCGTTGGAATAGACAGGAGGTACGGCAGAAACTGGAGGAGATGTTAAGATGCATTTCTGCTGTGCTCTTCCCTCACTGCTTGGAAAATGCATAAGGAAGAGAAAGGAGTCTTTAATATTTAACCTTGCTATGTATTTGCAGAAGGATGTACCGACTTCAGAAGTTTCTGTTTGTTTGTTGACTCATTATGTAATTAGCCTCGCGCTTACGACTCAATTAATTGCTAAAAAAACCCTGTGCGCTTGTCAGCGCCTTTCTAAATAAAATACACTCAGGGTTCTGAAATGGTGTTGTACTAGCAACAGTAAAAACCAAAGCCTGGCCTAATTATACATATTATTACAGTAAATATTTAGAATGAGTATGGCTTTTGTGTGGTACTAAACAGCGGTAACATATAAGAGATGAAACTTGTAATGAACCTTACCCATACTCTTGCATGAAAAATTAACTTTTAGGCTTAGAGTTTCTACCCTCTCCATTGCAAGAGAGATTTCTCAATGACGCAAACATGTTTTGCTGCAGCTCCCAAATGTTTTCATTTATTTGCCATGATTATTTGCACAAGTAAATTCCTGCTCAAGCGAAAACCAGAACATCTCAGAGACCCACATAAAAGAGCTTGCATATCACTTTAAACCAGAAAAATCCATGTGGATAACCTGAAATGTCTCTCACTGCCTATTCTGGTGTATGGGAGTTCCAATCAGAAATGAATGCCATGATCAGCATGACAAGCCCACCATGCCTTTCAAATAACAACTAGATTTAACTCCCCTGCCACGTTTTTATCAGCACCTCCTAGCTAAACCTGATCAGCAAAAATATCTATTGTGTTATTTTGAAAAAAACAAACAAACAAAAAACCCCAAAAAGCAAAGTTTTGCAATGATGCACCAACAGGGCATCAACCTGACTGCAAACCACTCCAAGCCGCAGTTACATCAAGGGCAGGTCTTTCCGTATTCCCGACCCACTGGGTCTCACGCCTATATGTGCAGCTGAGGAACGCACCCCCTCCTCTTACCATTTCAAACGTTCTTCATAGCACTTTGATTTCAAACAAACATCAAATAATCCTGGCCAATTTAAAGGCCAATAAAATGCACCAAGGCAAATAAAAACACAAGAAACTCTTCTCAATTTTAAAATAATCAAGGCTTTTAGGAAAACAAATTAATACCCAAATAACTGTCATTCCTCAACTGTTTCTTAGCCAAGATTACTTAGTGACTCAGCTCCCAGCCTGGCAATTAGAAATTGGCAAAGTACTTGATTGATACAATAACGGTACTTAAATTAATGAAGCAAATAACGTCTATAATCAAGGAGAAAAACCTAGAAAGGGTCTAGGTAGCATGTTATTACACCACAAAAGAGTTGATTTGTTTTGATTTCAGTTGTGCCTCAGTATGTTTACTAAATCTGGTTCATTTTATAGGGACTTTCATCTTTTTATGCCAAAAGCAGTTTCCATGATAATGCCACCTTGGTTACCGATAAATCTCAGAGAGTTTGCTGGGATGTGAAACCTCTAGAAAATGTCAGCTGCCTCTCCCTAAAAGCTGTTGCAGCTATTTAGTGGCAATCAGTTTCCAGACTAGAATTTCAGAACCACTCAGATCTAGTGCAGATAGAAAATGAACTGATGGATTTATATGTCAAAATGAGCTCTCTGGAAACTGTCCCTTTTTCTCAGTGACTTCAAATTCTGTTCTTGAGTGTTTCTGACCACTTAGCATATTCACAAACCTATGAAAGCATGCAGTATTTTCATTTATGCTGGATTTTACACCACATCTGGTGACCCACTAGCACCGTGCCTCTTCTCAGGGACTCCGGTGGAGCCACAGGCTCTCGTTGGGAATATTTCAGGGCTTACTGCAATTGGCCTTTTGCCAGCTTCCCACAGAGAAAGCCGGACTAACTGGAAGATACATCACCAGGCCCTGACACTTCATATTTCTCCATCACTGACAGGAACATCATCCTTCAAAAGTCCATTTCCAATTCAGCTGTCTGAGAAGAATGAAAAATCATTCTTCTAAAAAGCTTAAGCAAGTAAAAAAAGATAAATGGGTTTGATCTAATTTAAAAGTTGTTGAAGATGTAAAATGACATGAGAAGACACAAGTTCTAGTTTATTTAGGACAGCAGCCTAAGGCACGGGCTTAAATGCCCATCTTTGGTAAATGCAGGCAAACGGTCTTTTCCAAAGCTTCACTTCTATATGGGATTCATATTAGAGAGATAACCTTGGTACAGATATGATGTCCTTTGCTCTAGCACCTGTCACAAATCCACTTTCTTGTCTTGCCAAGCTCTCAAGGGGCATGCCTCCTCTCTGGAGTTGCAAACAGAAGGCATCTGTCAGAGTGCCAGAGGTTGTCATTAAAAACAAATGGAGAAATAACAACAAAATGAAGAAACACCTAGTGCTTGGGAACCTCCGCCAAAACCTCTCCAGTTTAAGATGTCACTATTGCTGTAACAAAAGAACTAGATGAAACACACTTATACAAGGCAGTCTTGCTGCTTTCATAAATTGTTGGATCAATTCCTGGTTTTATTAATAATCTAGTGCTCTGCTGTATTCAAAGAGCAATTACCACTGCTCAAAAAAACCCCCAAATTTTGTAAGCCCCGCTAAAAGTAGATGCTAAACCACGCCTTTTATCACATATGTAAACCAAATATGACATCTAAGCCTTTAAAATCAAATGTTACACTTAACTTTAGTTTATTTATTTCCACAAGCATAAACAGCAACCCATATCTACCAAAAACAAAGAGGGAGAGAAAAGGGCAGCTGTGCAGGCACTTGGAGCTTTGCAAGACTCCGTATTTATATTATTCAGGGAAACCCACAGGATTCAGACTCTTAGGGTGGTGAGACACTGGCCCAGGTTGCTCAGAGAAGCTGTGGCTGCTCCTCCCTGGAAGTGTTTAAGGCCAGGCTGGATGAGGCTTTGAGCAACCTGGTCTAATGGAAGGTGTCCCTGCTGATGGCAGGGGGGTTGGAACTGGATGAGGTCTTAGGTCCCTTCCAACCCAAACCATTCTGTGATTCTATGACACCTCCCACAGGCAGATTACATGATCAACACACTGTAACAGATAGGATCCATTCAGGTCACATATGCCAGAAATGTGTGGACACAACAGAATCACACGAGCTATTTGATCTAATTTGCTTCTTCTCTTGCCATCACTCTGCTGCCAGGGGCCAGCTAAGAGCCCTGGCACCCAATGAGCTGTGCCATGTTGCTCAGGTCCTCCCCAGCAGTGGGAGCAGAGACCCAAACGACTGAGGCACCCAGCTCTACCGCCCCGTGCAGAAACACCACCGTGTGCAGGCTCCGCGTTTCGTGGAAGCTGCCTTTTCCTCAGCAGATGCAGAATGTTAGCTTTAAAGGACTAAGATAAAACCTGAAATCCTTGAAACACATCCCAGGTGCTGGAGTCAATAATATGGTCAATAATGGAAGACCCAGTTTCTCCTCCCCCCCAGGTTAACATGGCGTACTTTCAGCTTACGATACAAGCACTGCTGCCTCTACTCACCTGTGTCTCAGAGGCAGGTCCAGAATGAGCCCCCATTGATTCCTGCTTTCTACAGACTGCTGGATCAAACACTCTATGTATTTATGAGCAGAGGTTTTTAGGTAATAAAGTGAAGCAAAACAAAACTCAAAACCCACAAAATGTCCTTTTCTTTCCTTCTCCCTTATAGACACTCAGCAAAACTTGATCTCAGGGAGACCTGAAATCCATTCCAAGCATCACTGGAGACAGTGTGATTAAAGAGGAAAGCTACAGCTACAGTATTCCACACTGTAAGGCTTTTTGCTTAACGCTGGTTTTGGCAGACTTGGGAGGTTTCTAGTCCAGAAGTCAAAACTGGCAGCAATCTGCCTATGGTATTTCTGGTGCAAAGGCCACAAAGAACAAGCTTGTGGTGACAAAAACCATTACAAGGCAATTTCTACCACCACCAGCTCTTTTCAGCATTCTTCTTTTCATTTTGTAATACACACAGATGAACAACAAAAGGAGTTAGAGCTGCACGACCACAGGATCGTGAGAAAACACTCAAAATCTGCAAAGAGAGTTTCCACACGGGATTTCCCTTCTCCCTCTACAATTCAGATTAAATTTTTAACTCTGAAGCAATTAAAATAGACTCCTGAAATGTCAGCAGTGCCAAGGATAGTGGTGTGCATACAGTCAGGAACTCGCCTCCTCATCAAAACGAGGCCCCTCCTGGCAAGTTTTATCAATAGATGCTGCACAAGATTTTCCTAATGTTACAGCTGACTGAAGTCAATAAAGCTGATTGTAACTGGTAACATTTAATTTCTTGATTAATCACAGGCATAAGTAGTAAGGGTTTGCACATTGATTTTATCCTTTGCTTAGGACTATGCCTAAGAGAGGTAGCAACACAAGAAACCAGTAACTTATTGTAGCTCAGAAAGAGGTGAAACAGCTGATGCATTCAAGGAACCAGATGTTCTTGTAAGCACTTGTAAAACTGAGTTGAAGCCATCTGGTCTCAATGCTTTGCCACTTGGAAGATGTGATACCGCATTCTCAATTTCCTCTCTTGATATCGTTGATGCTAATTGAGGTTTCTATTCCTCTGAAGGTCATGTGATGTTAAGTTTCTCCCAGAAATTATGCTCTGTTTCAAAAATGACATTTTCCAATGTAAAATTAAGTTTAAATAAAAATGAACAAAAGATCCCTGTCATCTTCTCATGCCCTAGAGCTGGTACCATCGGTGAAATTGGAAAGGGATACCTAATATCGATAACAGACTGACTTTTCCTCAAAGTCTGCTTTTGTACTTCAGATACAGTTGACACTTTGTGGTCTTGACACCACCAGGCTGGGAAGCAATGAACTTTGGTCTGCAAAGCCTAGAGAGTTATTTTAAGACCTCCTGCTCTGTGTCTAGGCCGCCCTTGAACACTTCTGGCTGCCAGGGCTGTTCTAGTGGAGGTTATTATCTCCTACCAGATTCCTCTTTCGCAGGGATTCCTCATGTGGTGTAACACTCCCAGGGCAGCCCTACTCTTCGCTTTCCCATACACCTGCTGAGGGTTAACACCAGATAAAAGGGTTGTGGAGATGAAGGTTGTGGCTCACTAGGATTTGGCTACCGCCTGGCCCACTGGAGGCCATCAACATGCAGCTTTAATCAGAGCGTCTCCAAAACCAGGAGGACCTGCATATGCCCTTATTTTATCGGTGTGAGGGCCTTCGCATGGCTCAGGGTCACATTTCAGTCTGTGGAGTCATGCTGATATACAGCATTTGCAAATGCAGCCCTACATCTTTTGCCTTGCCCTTTAAGCACACATTTTTTTGCCTTCCAATGTACTCACCCTTCTCTGTGATAACTCACAAGTCACCGCTCAAGAAAAAGATGCTCTGCCAGGATAAATGCCAACTGTCCTTTAGAGATACTTGTAATAAAGCAGCTTTCATGCTGGCTGTGCCCTGCATTCGTTCTGGAAGTGGACTGTGACTCAGGACCGCATTACACCGCACCTGCTGACACCGGAGGCAGTGCTCAACACATTTACCTTTTTCTATATGCTCTATGCTTGGAACAGGGCTTTTGATTTCTGTTGGGGTTTTTTTGGTCAGCCTTATTTTTCTGGAGTACAAATGCTAACTGTTCATCATGACTGAACAAGAACAGTCCCTTTCCTCATAGGCAGGGTTGCATGGAAAGGCCATTTGGTAGCTGGAGTTTGTATCACGCTGCCACCTGCAAAACACTCCTAACACTCTGTTCCCAAAGTGCTTTCTCTGGGCTAACTTCAAGTAAATTGGGACAAAGAATTTCTGACACTTCTGAAGTCTGTATCACAGCCTAGGCAGGCTTTATTATTGAAAAATTTTCCTACCAAAATTTTTCTGTGCCCAGTTTATTCTGTTACTTCTAGTTACAGTTCATTCCCTGTGCCTGGGCTTTTTCTTTCTGAATTAAAGCAAAGAAACAAGCTAAGCTTTCACTGCTGCAGCATTCACAGCCCTCCACAGTATTTCATGTAAAATTGAAGACCTTCCAAATCTGGATTCTTTGTGAGTTGGAAAAGTTCTACCAACATGGAGCATTTTCTAATACTCCCTGCTGCCACCCCATTTCTGTAATGCCAGGCTTGCTCCCTTTGTAGTTTCTTATAACAAGCCAGAACAAAAACAACAGCACGTCAGGACTACAAGTGTCGCCCATGTATTGAGAACACGTTGCTGCTCCCACATAAGCGCATGTTGTTTCAGAAGACCTTTGATGACATGGCGTCAGAAATAAACCAGCAGAGAGATTGCTCCTGTCAAGTAATCACAAATACCTCATTCTAGTGCTGCAGGATGTTTCAGCTCTAACAAGCCCCTGGACCAACCAGAGCGAAAGCTGCACCGCTATAGTCTCTGCTCCTGCAGAATTTAGGAAAAACAAAGTGAAATCTGAGGCGGACTGAGGTTGCTGGCAGAAAGGACCTGTGCAGAGTGTGAGAGTTTCAGCCTCAGGAGACTCAAAAAAGCTGATGAGCACCCCTTGAGAACGCCATGTATTGTGTGTACTGCGCCCAGTTGTAGCTTTCTCCAGGAAAGTGGGTTGGGGCTTGTGGTAACAGCCAAAGGCCTGGTAACACCTAAATGTTTTTCTTGGATGCCTGTGGAATTTAGCAGAATCCTGCAAAATACTAGGAGATGCAGGCATGGATCTGATGGTTCATCCAAGGCCTCCTCCGACTCCAGTCCTGCACCGTGTGCTGCAGACTCCAATGGAAGGGGAGATTTCACCATTATTATGCAATTTGTGTGCTCACTTCTCGTGGCAGAGGGAGTACATTTGGGATGAACTCCTCATTAACTTTTTCAATGTTATATCACAGAAAATTCAAATCCAACAAATCACTCTGATGACAAGCTGCCTTGAGATGATTAATTCCTGAAATCAATTATAACACTAGGAAGAAAAAAGAAGGATGTAGGAAACCTGAAACTCTCCTAGAAGACAGTATCTCCCCTAAACCAAGAAATGTTGGAGGCAAATGAAAAATGCTTACACAATCAACAGAGAAGCAAAAGAGGTTGATCAAAAGGCATAATCACACCTACATCCGTGTGGTTAAATGCTTAACCAGAAGCACAAAGATCTAGATTCTCTCAGAAATACCAGACCAAAAAGTTAAAAATCTCATAGACACAGAGCAGTGTGTAAAACAGGCGAGATAAAAACAAACAACAACCTAGCAAAAAGGCACAGAGCACAAGACATGCTGCTCTTTTTGGGCTTACCCACATGTGGCAAACTGGAAAGTGAGTTTTGCTCATTTGTAGTGGCTAACTGAATTCTAAAACAAGCATAACTGATAACTGTTGCTTTATTTATTCATTAACTAGGTACTCAGCAGTGACTGATCAGCAATCGACAAGATTCAGTATATAGTACATCTCTGTGTACTACTGCAGTACAAATGAATAAACCACTCTACTTTTCCAGGTGCTTTACAGTGAAAATAGTAAGGCTATAGTAAAAGAATAGAGGCATCCAGACGGCCAGGCACAGGTCAACACTGACTGCCGGATCCTACAACACGAGAACAGACAGCAGGGAAGTTTACACAAACCTCTCAGAGGATTTGGCCAAAGCAATAAACCAGCACAGGAACTGATGTGATGGCATTTCCAGTAACTCCCAGGCTGGCCATCCCAGGGAGAAACACGGATATCCTGTTAGCTTTACTACTGTCAACACTGAGCAATTACACAGGGTTCACCTGATTTAAGAACATTAAGAGATATGGGCTTGGCCAAAGCCCCAACAAACTTTGGGGGCATGAGGACAAGAGCCCCAAAGGCACGAGAGATTTTTATCATGAGGTATTTACAAGCTCTCCTCACAAATCCTGCTGCATTCACAGGGTGCCAAAATGGCTCTGTTAATTCTGTTTGCCCGATACCGTTTCCTGCACTAACTACTTTGGTCAATGAACTATCTCCACCGCACAGGACTGTAGTGCAGCAGGATGGAGATAAATCCATGAGTCATATTTTGATTTGGGATTAAATCATTAGTATTATCTGGCCTAGTTTCCTGAACCAGTAAGTGAAGACATGTTGTTTTAGATCAGAAAATAATCCAGCTGTAGAGCTGCTACAGACAGAGAGCATGGGAAATGGTTTCATAACCATGTTACATGAAGACTGCGAGACCTGTTTTCGGAGGATTTGAACTTACAAAGTCTGACTTCATTGTCTTTTAAGCTGAAAGTAAAAAATTTAAATTCCTCTGGCAAAAAGATCTCTTTCTCAGATTACTCGAAGCATTTTATTTCAGCAAATGTAAATATTTCCTTTTGATTTGCCCTTAGAAAAATTTAATATATATTACAAAGGAAAATACTCAAAACAAAACATATTTTTAAAATGAAAAGCTGAAAGTACATTTTCAGAATAGCCTTGGGAGAGTCAGGAAATCCCCGAAGTAACTTCTGCTGAAACAACCTGCTCTGCAAAACTGTTCCTGTTCTGATAGAGGCACATATCATCACTGAACACGGTTTGGTTGCAGCTTTGCCAACAAGGTCCCATTTAGACATGTTTCATGCACTAAAAAAGCCCATAGGACAAGCCCTGAAAAGACGTGTCCTTCCATCAATTAGGCTAAAAACATTCTCCAGGGTATAATGAAAAACAGAAGAACATGTTCCCAGCTGACACTTAAAAAAAAAAAAAAAAGAGATAACTGCTAAAGTGGGCTACTGTAAAGGGAGTATTAAGTATATTTATTACATAGAAGAGTATTTTATGCTCTTTGTTACTAGTTTTCAGTACTCAAAATGTCTTGCAAAAATGGAGTGTATGAAATCTAAAATGAACAGGTTATACATTTTCATCATGTTCAAAACTAATTCTAATTAAGATCTTGTCTCAAAATATGCAGAATCTAAAAAGAAAACATATATTATCTTGGGAAGCTAAAAATAATCTTCCCCAGGCAATAGTAAGGTTGTGCTGTCAGAAAGCTCCCTCCTGCCTTGAAGTCTTGACAAGAGAATACGATGATGATGAATGAGATATTAGGAGATGCACAAAACTAGCAAAAATGAGTGAAATAAAATATATTACGAGTCAACTACAGGCTACTGAAGATCTGGAAGAAGAAATATGCTTCACTTTGTTTGCGACGGGCGGGGAGAACCACATCACATCCATGTGCTGTTTGTTCTGAAGCACTTCGATATCTGTATAAGAGCCACCTACTAATTATTTCTGGTTTCCATTCTGAAGTGCACGTCACAGTGGCTCTGGGGAAGACCTTTCATCTTCCGTGCTGTATATTCCTCTGAGTGCAGGGGCTTTAGTACCACAGTGTCTCGAGATCTTGGTGCTCCCAAAAGTGAAACAGTGGTTCAGCACTAAAATTGAATTATTAAGTGGTCTTATTAACTTCCAAGTTTGCTCGCTGGCTAAACAACTAATATGCACCTTGGCTCCTTAACCATGAGGGATCTTGCTTTCTCCAGTTCCCTAAGAAATTGGTTTATTCATACCCACATTGTTCTGTGAAGGCAAGTGTGATTGCTTTTAATATAACATTAATGTCATGAAGTTTTGATTAAAGCTAACTACCATTACAGGAAAACCACTGTTGGGTTTTTTTTTTTGTTTGTTTTGGTTTGGGTTTTTTGGGGTTTTTTTTAAAGGTTGATTATTCATCTGTGTGCACAGCCTATGAAGACTGTAACAGCAAAATACTTTAGAAACTAAATGCATATCTACACTCAAGTAAAGGGTTTATCAAAATCTAAAAATCAAAAGAGAAAAAGTAGTCATCATCACCTTTAAAAATAAAAAGTTACTGTAAAGAAGCTAGCTCTTTCCCAATATCAAAAATGAGAAATAATGCACCTCTTGCACTTTCAGTTAACAATATCCCCTTTAACTTCCTCCACCAGACAGGCACCCGGAGTTTTGCAGTTTTACTCAAAGGCTGATTTCCACCTCAAAGCAGGCTGCAATCCAATATATGCATAAACTTTCAGTTTCTGAAGATGGTCATAAAAGAAGTGGAGAAATGCAGGATTATTTACTGGAGCAAGAGGTAATGAAATAAAAATACACAAGAAATAATAAAGTTGGCTTTAAATTAGGACTATTGTTCTTATAGCACTCCCTACTCTTTTTATTTACATTTAGCAGGTTTTTTACTTAGTTGAAGGTTTTGAGCACTTTTTGTGGTGTTTTGTTTGGTTTTTTGTTTGTTTGTTTGTTTGTTTTTTTAAAGAATGATGACTCTGATATTCCACTTCACTGTTTCAGTCCAAAAAATACAGAAACTCCCCTTGGGCATTTCAAAACTTTTTCTGCTTTAATCAAAGGCAATATTCTGTAGCTACCCTGGGGCTAGAGTTTGAAATTAATGCTTCTATCTTTTTTCCCCCAGTTCTCACAGAACAAATGAACCAACACTCCTAACAGTATACATCTATAAATCTTTTTATTAGTATTATTTTTAAGCCTATAAAAGAAAAAAAGGAAAGAGAAGGACTACATTGGTATAATCTTCAAATAAAAACTGAAGCTTGCAATCAGAGGGTTAAAAAAGGATTTGGCAATAGAAATGACTTTCAGACAGGTAGAATGTTTGCCTAAGAAACAAAGATTGCTCATATATGTGTCTTATTTATAACATCATTGACTTGCCAGCCTGTAATTAAATCCTACTAAGTGTTTTGATTGTTTTAACTTTGCTGCTGTATACACAAAATTCTCTGCTGCTTTTGCAGAAAATCAAGAATAATCACAAGCAGAAAAAAGAAATACCTGGAGGAAAGGAAAGCTATCCAAACTAAAAAAAAAAAAAAAAAAGAAGAAAAAGGCAAAAAGCTGAACCACCACAGCCAGTTTGCTGTAGCTCAGTACAGGACCTGCTGCATTAGCAAATGCTTAGTGCTTAAGGAATCTGTCTGCTGCTCTAGTGGTGTTCACTGTGTTCACCCACGTTATGACACAGTCAGGGGGAGTCATGAGATGTACGGGGAGGAAAGTCCCTTCCAAACAAGAAATCCCACTATTTGGCCTCTTTTCTGATTCCTTACTCGAGCCTTACCAGCAGTGCACACGAAATATGCACTGCATGTCATAACAGCATATCCATATGCAACACCTGTGGCTCCCGCTCCAGCAATGATCAGCAGGTCTGGGTGCTGAGAAGAAGAGCTGGAGGCTGCCCAGTCAGAACCTTCCCCAGCTCTTACCATGTTAGCAAGTCCCCTCAAAAGGGAAAAGCACCTGCAATCAAGGCTGGCTATCAGCTAAACAGATTTCAACATCTCAGTCGGAACTAAGGCAAGACTCCAGCTGAGTTGTGTGGCTGACACACCTGAGGGACAGGATGCCATCCAGAGGGACCTAGATAAACTCAACAAGTGGGCCTGTGGGAACCTCATGAGGTTCAAGAAGGCCAAGTGCAAGGTGCTGTACCTGAGTCTGGGCAATCCCTGGTATCAATACAGGCTGGGGGATGAAGGCATTGAGAGCAGCCCTGCGGAGAAGAATTGGGGGGACTGGGGGATGAAAAGCTGGATGTGAGGTGGCAATGTGTGCTCGCAGCCCAGAAAGCCAATTGTACCTTGGGCTGCACCCAGAGCAGCGTGGGCCGCAGGTCGAGGGAGGGGATTCTGCCCCTCTGCTCTGCTGTCATGAGACCCCACCTGCAGTCCTGTGTCTGGATCTGAGGTCCTCAGCACAGGAAGGACATGGACCTGTTGGAACAGGTCCAGAGGAGGCCAAAAATGATCAGAGGGACGGAACACTTCTGCTGTGAGGACAGGCTGAGAGAGTTGGGGCTGTTCAGCCTGGAGAAGAGAAGGCTGCGGGGAGGTCTTCTAGTGGTCTACTTAAGGGGGGCCTGTAAGAAAGATGGGGACAGACTTTTTGGTAGGGCCTGTAGTGATAAGATAAGGGGTGATGGTTTTAAACTAAAAGAGGGGAGATTTAGACTAGATGTAAGGAAGAAATTTTTTACACTGAGGGTGGTGAAACCCTGGCCCAGGTTGCCCAGAAGAGGTGGTGGAAGCCCCATCCCTGGAAACATTCCAGGTCAGGTTGGATGGGGCTCTGAGCAGCCTGACCTGGTTGAAGATGTCCCTGCTCACTGCAGGGGGGTTGGACTAGATGGCCTTGAAAGGTCCCTCACAACCCAAACCCTTCCATGATTCTAAGACAGGCAGCACTCTGCTGATCCATGAGAGGCACCTCTCCAGCATGGCTCTCCTACACCATCCCACCCAGCACAATTCTACAAGCTTCACCAGCACCTTGCTAGGAGCAATGGTCACTCTGCTTCCCAAATCAGGGGTGTGATGCCACAGACCTTGAAATTAGTGGTCCAAGGATTAAAAAAACCAAAAAGAGTCATTGTGTTTTATGCAAATAAACATTTCAAGCAGCAAACTGGCTCTTGGCTGATCTGCATCAATCACTTCCATTTTTTTCATCATGTCCCCAAGTACTTTGTTTCCTTAATCTGCTGTTGACAAAAGACACTTTTCATATATAGATTCAATGTTGAGAAAAATCCACAGCTCTTAGAACGGACTGTTTTTTTCCTTAAACTACTCTGACCCTTCCAAACGAAACCTGCCCACCTCTCCTTCCTTTCTGTGCAGCATGACCCTCGGCATTTCACCTTTGTCCACGGTGAGGTAGATTCAGCACCGAGTCCAACATATGGAGCTGTGCAACTGAACTTAGCTCTCCAGTGAACCTCAGGAGGGGTGCTGCCTGCGTACAACAGCAGTACAGGTACTTACAGTGTCTGTGGAAACACCACATCCCAGGAGCATCACAGCATGAAAAGCTACCACATGACAGACCTCAGGAGATGTTGTTCAATGCCAGCATGGCAAAGGGACAGAGCATACAAACGTGTGCCGTAAGACTGGAGAACCACAATTCCAACATCATCATTTGTAACTCTTTGTCAACCAGGATCAACTGGAAAAGGACAATGTAAATTTAGAGCCCTGCTTCAGATGTCAGAGCACATGTCCTCTCAGCAGTGCTGGAGCCTCATGTGGTCCAACACAGGGAAATATTCCACCACCCCCCCAAAGGAATTCAGGACTGGTAACTGTAATTCACCATCAAAGTGAGCAAACTCTCTGCAAAAGCAGGAATTCCAGACCTAGTATTTTCAACTACACACATTTTCTTCTAACAGTTAGAGCCAGGTGGTAGAGCAGCACTGTACCATACACACCCCCAGTGTCCACTCTCCTTACAAGGGCTAAATGAAAGAACAGCCTGCTTTCCTGCCTCCACAAAGCTCACAGTACCATTTCTAATGCAGATTGCTAACCCTGATTTTCTGCTACACACTCTGGCCTCATGAGGTTGCCTGCTTTCTCATCTTGTGTTTCGTACTGTGTTTTCAAAAAGCCCATGACAAAAACATCGACTCTGGAGAATAAGCCATCATGTCCCTTGCTGGGCTAAAATTAGGTGGGTTTATGCTGCCCTGGCTGCTGCCATGTGGATCTATGGTAGCAGGAGGAAGAGGTGCAATGCAAAGCCTTTGGGAAAAGCCTGGCGTCAGCGTGACACGTCCCTTCTCCTTGCAGATGCCTCCTAACAGCAGTAGCTTGCCTTTTCACATAGATCCAAGCGTGAGCCCATTTTGAGGAGCATTAGGTCTGTCAAATCACGCTCGCCACCTCAATTAGGATCACTGCTCTGTGGAAGATCGGAAACTGCTGATACCAACCTGTTCCTTTCTTCGGCCTTGATTAAAGCATTTCTGTTCACTGTAAGTACCTGCGGGAAGAGCTGCTGTGCCTGGAGCACTGTCTCCCTCCAGCCAGCCCTGCAGGAAAGCGCAAAACATCACAGAGGTGTTCACCTTGGAAGCTACCGGCTCCCTTCAGAAGGCCAAAACTTTAAAGAACAGGAGCAGCTTTTTAGAAAATACACACTATTCTACTTAGGATGGAATGTAAGGTTGTCCTGCTTAATATTCTCAGAAGCAAACTACAGAAAGACGGTCTTGGAAGAACTTGGAGGTGGGTGAAAGCTGTTTGAGTAGCTGTGTGCAGGCAATAGTGCACTGGCTGGAGGTCAAAATGGAGCCCTACAGGGAGTGATGCTGAGCAGTCTGTCTGATTCTCTACAACTACAGCCTGGGTGATGGACGAGAATGGATGCCCATACATTTTCAGAAACCATCAAGCTCTGAAGGACCTCAAATAAACAGGGAATAAAACCAGAATTTAATGGTCCAGGCAGATTGAAAAAAAACCCCACGGTCTGGAAAGAACAAAATTCACAGAGACAAGTGCCAGGGATTATCCTTAGACAGAAATAATCCACTGTACAAACACTGGATGAGAAAAGAGGAGAGAGAAAAGTTCTTCAGGAAAACATTTTGATCCGCAGCCCTAAGATATTGTCACAAGCCAGCTGTGACACCTTGTCACAACAAGAGGTGAACATCATACTGTAGTGTGCAGAGGCACAGCGCCTGCAATGCTCATGAGATAATCCTTTCACGTTGCTCATCCCCAGCAAGATGGCAGCTCAGGCACTAGCTGCGTTTGAGCACTGCACTTCAAAATGAGGTGGACCCATGGAGAAAATCCAGAGGAAAAAAATAAGAAATGAGCAGAAACTGACAAGGGTAGGCAGAAAGAAAGGGGGTGGTTTGGTCTAAGGAAAAGAGGATTGAGGAGGGTGGTGCTAAAAGTCACTAAAGTCATTCCTGTACAGATGGAGGTAATAATCTCCTCCCCTGTTCCTGGTGAACAGATACAGAGAAATGAGCTACAGTGGAGGGAAGAAAGGTACAGAAGTGAAGCATGGGGACTGACTCCAACTTGCCTTGAGGAGTCATCTGGGATCAGAGCTGCTTCCATTTGTAACTCTGACATGGTGACTCCTCTGTGCAACCCTTGCTGGATCACTTGGCTCACTGTAAGAGATGCTACCTCAGCCCACCAGCCACTTCCACTGTCCACAGGACTCAATACTCTTCGCTGAAGAGCTGCAGCACCTGGCTAAGAGGTGTGCTCTGCAGATTAAAATTTAGCTTAAAATTAAGCAAAACTAAAGCAAAACAGTGCTTCCAGTGGATGAAACCTCACCCATCAAAAGATCAAAATTCAGTCATCTATAAATAAAAGGGTACAAATGTGTAATTCACATTCCTTCTATGACATGTACCAGGTGCAGCACCTTATTGAGCAAATCCCACACTCAGAAAGGTTCAGCTTCCCAACAGAAAGGGGACTGTCAGGAGCGTGTTACACAAAAAGACTCTTCAAAGCCACCGGCAATTATGTCTTTTCCTTCCCTGAACTTTATTCGAATTTAAAGTAATTATTATTTGTCTGGTTAATTTGTTTTCCTGAAACTCTTTTGTGATCTGAAGAGCTTCAGGCAAAATTTTCCCAACTGTTTAATATGTCTAATTAGAGACAAAGAATTCAAAAGAATTCTTGTTATGCCATTGGGCCAAGATTTTCAGGAGTGATAGATGGTAAAAGAAGCAGGTATGCTGAAATACTGAGCAGGGGACCCCTTTTTAGTGGGGAAAATAACCACTGCTCTTGGAAAAACAAACTACTTTGAGGAACGTCAACTCAGACCTTCAAAAATGGAACTAGCTATGAAAACAGAAGCCCAAAATAGGTCAGTGTGTTGAGCTATTTGAAAAGACATATTTTGTGTTTCATGACAGCAGAGGTTTGCTGAATGTTTCTGAAAGAAATAGCTGTTATTTATACGCCTAAACAAGAAAGGAAATCTTCTGCAAACCTGGCCTCAATCCTGAATGATGAGCAGCTGATATTCTAGCTGTAACGATTTTGAAATTCGTACTTTTGCAAGCGTTCCTTTAAATCAGCAAGCTCAAGGTAAGTGGGGCTGCAGCCCACGGCGTGCTGCAATATCACAATACAATTCAGGCATGGTAATTGAAGCAGATCCTACAGGACTTTCTTCCCATGCGTAATTGCTTTTCAACAGTTTGCAATGAACCCTTTTAGGGGATCAAGGCCAGCCCCTCAGAAAATGTGGGCTCGGCTCCAAGACCTCTTCTCCCAGTGGCAGGTTTTTATGCTTCCTGTAAACTGAATTACATTTAAGACCCAAATATGCTACTTGTGGAGCTGTGAGGAGCACATTTTGTATTGAAACAAGTTATCATAGAAGCAAAAAGAACTTGCACATGAGTAAGATGTCTGATGAATCATATCTATAGAAGAGACAAAGGCTTTAAAAAAGAAAAGAGTTTCCTGTAAAACAGTGACTGGAACTCTTAAAATATTCTGATTCCTGGATATTTATTATTTCACAGTAATTAAATGTTCTTCCTTCTTTTCACCCTAACTGTATTATAATTTGTGACATAAAAGGACATAAAAAGGACAAATGCCACATTGCCTGCCATAGCTGGGGAGAAGACAAGTTGGAGAAAGACTGTTTTTGCAAAGTTGATGTTTTGAAGATTTCAGACTGCATTTGAGGGCAAGCATCAAATCTGCAGAGAAGTGATAGGCAGTGCTCCTTCCTCCCCTCCTAGGGAGGTTGTAGCTCCCTTCCCTTCTCCTGCAGAGTTTCTCCCCTGGCCTGCTTCATTTCCTCCCTTCCTGCTAACCAAGATAAGCCCAGGGAGCAACAACTCCCATTAACAGGGTTAGGAAGATCAAGCTTAACTCTTCAGTGTAAAAAGGCCCCCAGACTCCCACGAACGGTTCAAAAATTCAAAGGGTTTGGCTTTGTTCTTTTTTGTCCTTTTTTGTCTTTTCATTGAAGACAGATTCTGTTTCTTGCCATGTTTTTCAGCTTTCGAGATAGATGTTGCTTTGTTCCTTCTGCACCACAAAGCCTGCTCTTTCTTTTAATCCCAAAGCTAAGCATCACCACTTTAGCCCCACAACTGCCGCTGGGCTTGACTGCTATGGCCATGCCCCAAGCAGCACTGTACTTGCATAAAATCACGGGGTCCAGGTAACAAGTAGGGAGGGATTGTTTTCAGAAGCATATTGAGACCCAACTTCACATTTCTCTTAGAGCAAACTTTGACATAAATATATAGCATACTGCTAAAAAACTGCATTATTTGGGCACTCTGCCCCTGCTGTTGCCCTTGACCTTCACATTTCCATATGAAATTAATACAATCATACACTGGGTTTACTTGTTGGTTTAACACAAACATCTAATTATATTTAGAAAAAGTTTAACATTAAAACATTAGCCTGGGCAAATCTTAATTTTTAATACATGTCACAGTGCCAACTGTGCATTCTGAACCTATTAATGATTATTTCACACAGCATTAATATCTGTAGTAGGATCTACAGTATTATTTTGAACGGGAAAACAGTTCAATTCTAACATTTGACCACTATATACTGTAAATTGCTTATTATCATCAAATTGATGCTGAGGGAATTGGATATTTCAAAAGCCAACCTATCTGACCCATCAGAATTAGGTGATTAGCTGATTTTGTTTGCTACATGCAAGTGCTGCAAACAGGTGAAGTTGAAGAGCAGGCAGGCTCCTCATCCCGCGGAAGCAGGGGGGATCACTAAGCTGGCTTTGCTCTGAGCAGGACAATGACAGTTTGGTTCACACACACTTACGTCCCAGCATGGAGCAACACTCTCCCTTATCTCCCATTTCTGCCCTTTCTTTCCCATCAAAGCAGAGCAGAGAAGAGGTCAAAAAAGTGCAAAAAGCTTGCTAGAAAATTATTGCCAAAGGACCTCGGTGATTTGCTTTTGTGACTGCTGCTAGCAATGAAGGGATGGTAGGATTAATGGATTTTTTTTTTTTTTTTCTGGGCAAAAATAATTATGTTCCTGTATTTTTTCATCCTTTAGCTCCTATGAATTACACGAGTTCATTTAAATACATGGGGCTTAAGGATCTTTTTCTTCTAACAAAAAAAAAGATGCTAAGCTCCATCTCCATAAGCATTATCATCATAAGCAAAGCAATGACAGACACAAGCAAATCCAAATATGAATTATTAGAGCCTAGCAGAGGACCGTGGCTGTCCACAATTGCATTCTAAATGATTTGTAGAACTTTGACTTCATACTGCCCTATCTTCGCAGAGTGGTCAGTTAAATCCAGACAGTTTCACCCCTGTGTTGGAAGGAGAATGTATAATGAGGAGAAAAGTAATGAAAGGAGCTACCACTTTTTTTTTTTTCCCCATTCCCCCCCCCCTTTTTTTTTTAACTTCGCTACATTTGGTCACAGGAAGGACTGGTGCAGGAGGCTAGAAGAAGGGCTTGTCCAGGTGCTACCACTACCTTGATGGCATGGCATTTGTTCCACTCAAATAAGATGAAAAAATGTTGGCCTTTGCATGTGAAGACCAAAGTTTTCTGAGCTGATCATGTACACCCATCAACAAGTTCAAAAAAGAAGACCACCAATACATGCAGAGTGCTGCTGAACTCATACCCAGATGGAGTTGACAAGGCTTGATCCACAAGGCCTAGATGGCAGAAAGATGGTTAGTGAAGATGACAGCTCTTGGGCCAAGATATAACTACTGTGGATGAGATTGGCAGATCAAACCAGTCCTTTTAACCCCTTTCATTTGATGCTGTTTGTTACGAACAGTTTGAAAGTCATCCACCACTTTCTGCTGTATATACATAAAAGAACAAATAAAGAATCCAAGTGCCAGTGCACTGTATCAAACAGAGGATATCTGGTTAGACGCCATGATACCTGAAATATATTCACAGCACAGGCTCAGCTTGGTTCAAGACCAAGCACACACACAGAGAATCATTTTTAAGTCTTGCACTTGGCTTGGAAAGTCCACAGAAACCAAGACAGTCCCAGGATTACAGCATTAAAGATTCTGATTACAACCAAAGCAGTCCCTTTTTTCTGGGTATGGCTGTCTTCCTGCTTCTGCTGCCACAAAATGACAAACGAGCCCAAACAACATAGCACAGGGGTATGAACTTTGCCCACAGTCAGGTCTGTATGGAATGACTACTTTGGATGTCTCCATTACAGACAAAAGCCCAAACTTCAATCCAACTCTGAACAGCTCACAGGATTTTTAGGGGGGAAAGGGAGGAAGAGACATGAATCTGTAGCATGGGTTATGCAAAACTTGAACTGTGCAGAAGCCAAAAAATGCTTCACTCCATCTTGGTTTTAAACCAAGTCAGAGGTTTCATGCAGGCATCTATTTTCCCCTTGCAATGTTTCTAATGCAGGTTTCTACCTCCGCTCCCATGTCTAAGGGGCTGCTTTGCTCTAAACAAACCCACTTTGGACTTTGCAGTGTTCTGGGGTAATTTACCTGTCTGCAACCGATTTGAAAAGTCTGGTGTTTAGAAATACCAGCAAATCTCATCCACCTACTCTAGACTTGGAGAAGAAGCCTCCCCCCCAACCCCATGTTGTGTGTCTAATCAAAAGCACAAGATAGAAGTGAAAGAAATAAAAAAAATTCTTTCCCTCGGCACATTTTCCCAACGCTGCTTTTGTTGTTCAGCTCTTTAGTTCTGTTCTCACTTTTAATGGTTTGTGAAGCTTTGACTAGCACAGAAATTATGCTAAGCGTACTTTAAAATGGTGCTACCTATAAAAAATGTTATATTTACAGTTTTGGAACACTGAAAATAAATATTGTTTGTATCATTTCAGGACAACAGAACAATTACCACTTTATTTTGTTAACATATTTCAGCCACAACAGCATGAGGTGATCTCTTGCCCACACAGATCAAAAATCACTAGCCAAAAGCCATTCCCCATTAGCACTGCTGAATTTGCCCTTTCTTTATCACGTACCCTGATCAGATGGGAAGTTATTTAAGATTTGCTTTGAGGTTTTGTTCAGCTAGGATACGATTTTGAGAGGGAGCCAGCATTTGGTAAAACATGCTACAGACCTGGGAGAACCTGCTGAAGTCTGAAAGACCTCCCTTGATTTCCTAGTGCTTGGTAGGATTTATTCTGACCTTGGGAGATGATGGCTTTGCCTCTGTGTGCAGCCAACTTTAAGAAGTTTACTTGCTTCTTTTTTACATGCACATGCAACGGTCACCTGGACCTAACAATAAACAGCACTTTACACAAATAGGTAATGAGTTTCCAGTCAGTACCAGAGTTTCCCAGCTCCCCATAGCTGTGTGTGTTTATGTATAAAGCGGAGCCACTTGCCTTCAGTCTTGACTACGGGCACACCCTGACCCTAAATTACTTTAATCACTTCCCTTGGCTAAATCCATCACTTATTCTCGTGCTGAATGTGCTTGCTGGAGCCCTGCTTCCACTGCTGAAACCTCTTTAGCAAACACAGTTGCTGTCTCCATGTCTCCTTTCCTGCAGGAACCTTATTTTTAGGAGTTAAAGGCTCCAGCATGTTGCCCGCACTCCTTGCCACTTGTTCTCCTTGCCAAGGGAGAACAGAAAGGAGTGACTCTCATCATCTGGGTGTACGCAAGTTACTGCTGACTATTTCCACCTCATCAGAAAATTAAGAGAGAGAAAAACCTCATCCTCCCCCATACTAATTTCAGATGAACTCCCTTTTTCAATTACAGCACTGTTTCGTTCCAGCTCTTGCTACTACCCTGTAGTTTGTTCACCTGTAGAAGCAACTGTCCCTTACATCTCTTCTCTCTTGTCCCCCTTCCTCCAGGCTATTTTGGCTTAACACATGTGGCTTGCTGGAGCAGACAACATTAATATAGCTTTCCCACCAAATTTAGGCAAGAATATTCAGATGCTTTAGCAGCTGTCTGGGCTTCTTAAGAACTCAGTAATCCTTTAATCTCCAGACACTTTTTTTTTTCTTCCCCATAAAAGATTCACAAGCAAAACAAATGCAATATGGATCAAAAATTCAATCAGAATGCTTAAAATGCAATTACATTCATCAGAGTGTTCTGTTAGGTTGGGTATTAAATCTGGGTTTTATTCAATATCCTTCTTTTATTATAAAGCAATATTTTTCCACTCTAAATCATCTGATCCCAAGGCTAAAGTCCTCTTTGCCCAAAACATACACAAAAAATAGGGGGGGGAGGAGGAAAGGAAAAAAAAAAGTCTGGTTAGAAATTCCTGTACAAGATCACTTGAGTGGAGATGTAAGAAAGAGACAAGTAAGACAGTGAGCAAAGACATTTCCACTGAAGCAGGGAGGCTAATTTCAGAATTTGAGATTCTGCAGTTATGGCTTTAATAAGTAGTTGTCAAATGAGTTCCTTCTTTAACTCCGTTTTCAAAGCAAATCCGAATGTCTGCTTGCACCTCTCTTGTGAGCGTTTTCCCCCACCTTCCAGTTTTAAAGGAGTTCTGAAATTTAATCATATTGTTTTGCACCAGAGCTATTTGGAAATTTTCCAACACAGCGGATTCTTATTGGGGAAATGCCAACCTGTTTAAACCAAAACTTTTTGTGAAAATGCAACTTCCACAGAGTCTTTCAGCACAGACACATTTCAGACTCGGGAGGGAGCTCCCGGGGAGAGACCCACCCTCTTCAGACAACTTCTTCACAAGCAGATCATGCTCAGGCTTGGGTGTGGGGGGATTTGGCTTCCTCTTCTGGGACAGACCAAGGGGAGAGGTGGTCCCACATTCAGACTATCAGTGGTGCCACTGAGCTATCAGCTGTTTTGGGGAAGGGACGGTAACATGTTTCCCTTTCACCCCCTCTCCTCCCTCCATTTATCCTGCCAGAACGGTTTGCTTTTATCTGAGTCTACAACCCAGTGCAAGCCCCAAAATCTCTTTTCTCCTCCCACTGAGAGGTACAACTGAAGCATGTCCAGATGCCCAGCAGGCTGTCACCATTAGCTTCCCACAGAGCCTCCGGCGCAGCCAGCCCCAACCTGCTGCACACACAGTTACTTTCCTGCCCTGCACTGAGCTCCTCAGCATTCCAGTACAACCAAGAGCCTGTCAGTAAAAAGCTGGTTTTCCTTCCTATCAGAGCACACCGGTCACCTTGCACACCTTGCTGTGACAAGGAAGGGGCGGTTCTCAGTCACCGGGTGGTGGCTTAAGACAGTCTCTACTGCTTCTCAGATGTTAGCTGATAGACCCTCAGCAGCTTTTATGGTACTCACTGCATAGATACAGAAGTTCAAGCACTCACTAGCTTGCTGTGCACAATCAGAGAAGACCAGGGATGGCACTGGTTTAATGACTAGGATAATCTGCAAATGAGGGCTCAGAAATTAATCTAATTAACATTGCATCAGTCTCTTTAGTGCTTTGAGACAGACTGGGCTAGAGTTTTTATGACTGGTTTGGTCAACAAGCAGAGAAGGAGTGGGGTTCCCCCTGCATATACATGAAGAAGCCCATCCTGATTTGAGTTGAGCAGCTGTTAGAGGCAGTAACTTGCAAGGCCCTGGTAGCTCTGCACGCTGCCCTCCAACTGTTTCTTTACAAAATTAAGCCGTGATGCTGTTAGATGCCTGGCATTTGCTGTCTTTTATGACAGCTGGGCAAAATTCTGTACTGCTACATGCAGCAAAGTACAATGGCATTTTACCAGCTGACAATCATCTGAGATTGAATGACAGCTGTCACCGTCAAGTATCTGTCATATCTCAGCTCGGCACCATGGAATGGAGCGGATTCCGTGAAATAGTTGTGTCTGAGCACACGTGACCAAACTGCTTCCATTCCTTGCACAAGCCACTGACCAGCAGTGCTCCCACTGCCATTTTTGAGGCACAGATTATCAGCATCATGAAAAGTCCTTTAAAAAGCTGCAGCATCATATTTTCAACTTCTGAGATGCAAACTGAGGTACCCTCTTCCAGTGGAGACAACCCGCACTTCTCCTCCAAGGCTGTCTACTATAACTCACTACCAACTGGGAATACTGGAATAGAGATTTCTGAAGAAAATCTTAAGAGGTTTCTCAAAAATACATTTTTAATGTGATTAAAGGTTTTGTGCCAATTGGGAGACCAGTTCTGAAATAAACTGTTTTGAAATAATGATACCAAGTGTTTTCTGTAAGCTGAATTAAGATTATTGGCATTTCCATTGCATCCACTATAACAATTTATTCAAAACCAAAGGTCATTTTGGGTGACACTCATTTTCTTCACTTAAAATACTTGTTGACAACAAATTAATTCCCTCAATTAAATGAGGGAAATCCATCAAAATCAACCCCAATCTACATGAAATTTTGATTTGATCACACTGACAATTCTGGTGGGGATGCTGTGTCACCCTGTTCGCAGGCACACCTCTCTTCTGGCTGCAGGGAAGGGACACACAGGAGCTACCCCAGCGCAGAGCTGCCCCAAAGCCCCGTGAGATCTGGGCTTTCTTGCCAGCTCTTCTCTTCAGAAGGATGAGAGCATTCTGCACGAGGGAATCGTGACTCTCATTTCCAAATGAGCAATAAACTATAAAAAGGTGTCAATGCAGCCAGATGGAACAATTTGTACGTTGCTTCCAGTTAAAGAAACTACTGCTGTTCTGCACTTCTGTTTTTCTTTTCTTTTTTCCTTTTGTTTGTTCCAGAAGATGCAAAGACACTGAATTAGAAAAAGAACTTAGGTCTCCAAGCAAACAGCTCTGCAAGGAGCATAATAAAGATGCTTTTCTCTTTTCATAGCTGAAATCATACATAGAGAAGAGGGAGAATGCTTGTGTTCCAACACAGATGTAGTAGTGGTCAGTAACACGGTAAGTGAAATGCAGAAAAAGATAGTATTAAATATATATATATTCCTGCATGCTTATAAATGTAAAATATAACATATATAAAATCTGTTCAATATGGAAAGAGTTCTTTGATAAACTGATTCATAGTAGGCATAAAACAATCTTAGCTAAAACCAATAGCTCAGAGAGTCTGACTTCTTTCCCCTCTGATGAAAATTTTAACTTTTTTTACAGCTGCTAGATTATTACTGTCACACATGGAAAGGGCTATTCCTGTTTTATAGACACAGTAAAGTACTTATTACTTATTAAAAATTGCCTTGCAAAAATAGTTAATTTTTTAATTAAAAATTTAAAATATTCCATGAATTTAACTGAAGGTTATAGACTTTTGAAAAGCATATGTAAAATAGGCCGTCAGAAACATGAATATCACATTGGGGCTCTTTGATTAGGTTGGTTGATCACTCATATAGCACATCCAACTGCAAATCTTTATTAAATTGTTAGGGAGATAAGGATGCCCTGGAACAGCTAACACTCCAAATGCAAATACTCACGTCAGGGAAACCCCTGTAGTGGGGCTTCAGGCCAGTCTCATAAACCAGAATGAAAGGCCAAAAGAACACACTGTATGTCAGAGCCAAGTCAAGGGGAAATGTTCCTCTGAGTTCAGTGAGAGGTGATGCACCACTACCTGATTTGCTATACTGCCCCTCTCATGGAGACAGGTAATACTAATGCTTTTCATATGCATGTTTCCTACACCGCAGCTTTAGCTGTTCACCTGTGTAACCCCGTCAGATGCAGCAAGTTCCCTTTGCTTCATTTTACCTTTGCCTGTGCCATTTCCTTCTCTGCTGATTTACAGTAACATCAATAAGGAGGCAATCAAGGTCCATCAAGAGGTCAGCCGCTCCACTTTCCCGACCCCGTAAGTAGGTGTTTCCACAATGACCGCAGAACAGGCAATTGGGCAGCACTTCAGGCCCACTTCACGCTTATTTCAGTGCGAGCTAAATGTGCACAAGGTCAGCTTTCGCATACACCACCGCTCTGCTGCTCACTGCCCTCCACTCCTGTACTCATCCTCAGCCCCTGCAAGCTGAAAAATTCTCTTCAACCCAAAAAGCGGCAGCCACGTTAGCTTAATTCACTGCCAGCAAAAACCACTGCATGAGATGCAGGATAGTAGCAGTCCTGACCAAACAATCTCTTCTTGGCCAGGAAGTTCAAGCAGGAAGGTTATTCTGCCATGCTCTCAAAAGCTGGTCTCCAACAGTCTCGTTTCCCCAGTGGACGAGTTTACAGCACTCAAAGGTTTTAAGATAGACAAAATGGGCCATGCAAAATAGCCTCAGTGTTAATGACGATCGTACTTGTTAAGTATAATAAGCAGATGAAGAATGAAATCAGATGCTTCCTGGAAAACTAACTTGCTTTGATTTCACCTTTTGTGGCACCCAATTTACAAAAATTTCCTTTATACTGTGTTCCATTTTCCCATACTTTGCTTTCTCCTGCCTGAATTTTTCTCTTCATTTCTGTCAGGGTTGTTGCTGAATTCCAATTAAATCATAAAAACAAGTGAGAATAAAAGAGTGAGCAACATAACCAATGCAGACCTGAGCAGGTGACAACCACAGACTGAAGCCATCACAGAAGGTAGTTTAAAAGTACCATGTCAAACAAATGAACTAATTACAACATGCCTTCAGTGAACCCAGGATTGTATTTCATGACAGAAAATCTCTGTCTAACATAAATCTAAAGGCAGGAAGAATAGCTTGTACCCAAAGCATTGCTCCTGCAGCTATATCTGGAAAACAACCTAGCTTCAGAGTCAAAGGTGCGCTCTTAGAAGGTCAAACACAAGTAAATGCAAAAACTTAGTCAAAAAGCATAAGAAGCATGTGAGCACAAAAGAAGCCAACCCAGCTGAGACTAGGTTTTCATCTACCTTCTTCTTTCTGTTGCTACACAGTGTTTGAAAGAATTGACTGTTTTTAAGGAAAATGGATTCCTACCAGTGGGGAATTGTGGCAGTTTCATGCTCTGAAGAGCACAACAATGGTGAAAGCTGGCATTACCTGCGCCAAGAGCTGCCCTGTTCCTTAAGCCTGCTACGCTCCTGACTGCAGCAGGTATTGCAGCAGCGAGTTCCACAAGTCACACAGCTGTCTACAAGAGTATTTATTACTCCTCATTTCATGCTTGTGGTCATCTACGTGATGAAAACCTACGAAGAGGAGACTTACAGAGAGCACTACTCTGCTCACACGTGCCATCGCTAAATTGAACAGCTGCCCCAGTACTTCTACTGGAAAACTCCCTCTGCACAATTCCTAGGTCTGCTCAGTCTACAGTACAAAATGAAATGAAACCCAAATCTTAAGTCTCTGCACAAAGATCTGCATGAGGTGTCTGGCATAATGCACATTGTTCTAGGGATGAGTGAGCATTTGGGGATGGCACAACTGTTGCACAGCACCATGAACAGGTTGTTACAGGAGCAGCAGTACTTTCTGAACTACTTCAATAGTTGTTCTTTATTCTTTTCTCAGAATAGCCTTGGGTAAAAAAACCCAGATGTCTTCATTGAATTGTTGGTCCTTTGATAACATAGCAAACGATTTCTGGAACAGCCTCAGGGAAATTCACGCTGATTTTTAAGCAGTAAAGCAAATTAGTAACATAGCTTTAAAGGTTAACAGACAGAATAATCCCATCCAATAGTAGGGGAAGAAGATGAAATTATTAAAAAAATCAATTTGTTGCTATGTTGTGATATTGTTTATTATCAATAATAGTATAATATAAACTCCTCTGCATTCCATAAAGACTCGATTCCTGCACACAGTTACGCATAATAGTCCCTGCCCTGAGCAGCTTGCACAGAGGATGGACGAGGCAGGTGAAACAAAGGCACAGAGGCACAAAAAGACATCATGGCACAGTGGGACAGAGTGGCAGTGGGAACACCGCAGCCGGAGCCACAGTCTTTGGATGCACAGCCCAAGGCCTCAGCCTGCAGCCCACTGAGCCTCTCTCTTTCAGCACAACTGAAATCCCTCCCAAACGCCTGTCTCATGTATCTGCAGAGAGCAGCGCAGTACAGACCAAATGCTTTTCCTCTGTTGCACAGCATCAGAAAAGATGAGGTGGTCCTTGAACGTAACACAGAAACACCTGCGTCTCCCCAGGGCTGGCGGCAAAGGAACCAGGAACTAGCTCATGGATACCATGAACTGGCAAGCTGTCACACACGCAGGCCCTTCAAATGGGGTAATTTACCATGCTGCAGCAGCTAGGCTGTGCTTGGTAGCTAAGCTGGTTCATTTCGGAGCTAGTTCAGGTACCTTTCTGAACAGGAATTCCTCTGATACATATGAGCAAGCTTTATCCATGCTCCAAGTCCCCTAAAAGCTATAGAACTGCTTTAGCACAGTGCTGGACTCGGGCTAATACATTCTGATGCACAACTCAGCATGGTGATACTGAAGAGAGACAGCTCAGACTCAGCTGTAGGCACGAGCAAAGTAAACTCATACTGACCCACAAAAGACTGCAGACATACCTTCAG
This sequence comes from Antrostomus carolinensis, assembly GCF_000700745.2. Taxonomy (NCBI): domain Eukaryota; kingdom Metazoa; phylum Chordata; class Aves; order Caprimulgiformes; family Caprimulgidae; genus Antrostomus; species Antrostomus carolinensis. Next base: position 1,644 of record NW_010327217.1, on the reverse strand, counting down.
CCGCCCTGCAGTTAGCAGTGTAAGCAGATCTCCTCCTAAGGAGTCAAGTCTGATTAATTCTCTAGCACTCCTTCACTGAAACACTGGGCAGAAAATGAGACGGGCCATTCTCCTCTGAAAATCATGTAATACCCTCCCATTACCCAAACCACCTTCAGAGTATTACCTCCCATCACAAACATACCTAGCACCACAGCCTCTCAAAAGCCAAGGCACATGCACAACAACAAAAAAGAAGGAAGAAATACAAGAGCTGAGAAATCTCCCTTTTTCCCCAGACTCCATGAAATACAGCCTAGAGCAGATCCCTTCCTTTTCCCCACCACAGCTCACAGGGTTCTTCTGACTGTGAAGACAACACCAAGTTCACATCTCCTTTCCCTCCAGGCCCTTAAATCTTCCTCCCCTTCCACCAACAAGCACTTGAAAAGATCGATGGGGCACAGACACTACAACACTGGTTTTCCAGCACTGGCCACAAGGCTCAGCTAAGCCAACTTCCCTGGACAGCTTTGGGCAGCCAGGCTGGAGACAGAACAGAGGCTGTCCTGCCTGACTGCTGGAACTGCGGGTGATCCTCACCCAGCGCCCTGCAGCGCCTGGCATTTCCCAGCAGGTCCCTGCCTGCTGACCAGGCTTCAGCTCACCGCACCTGGGCACTGATGAGGTCCAAGCCTGAGGGGACACAGCTTCAGGTGGTGCAGCAGCTCCTCCATGCCATGATGCTTCCGAGATACCAGCTCAGCAGGTGCAGAAATTCCCACCAGTGCTGGGACTTTTCTTTATTTTAGTCTCTTGGTAAGCAGCTGCAGTTCTAATTGTACGAGAATCTTAATCTTAATCAGACTTTGGTCACTGACAGGCCCTGGCATGGGGAACTGCAAGATCTCCGTGACACAATGTCCCTTTAAGGCAACAGGTTGATGTTTTGTTTTGGGTTGTTTTTGTTTTTTTTTTTTTCTTCAACCAAGCAACCAGTGGTCACAGAATTACTGGCTATTCACTAGTCACCAGGCCTGGTGTTTGACAAGCTCTTGTCTGGAACATTTAACATGGTTTTCCACATGGATGATTTTACCGTATCTGAAAACTGCTTATTCCATCATCCCACAGCAGCCTGCAAGTCACAGTGTAAAATAAAGTTATTCTCTTCCTTACTGGATAAAATATGCTCGTCCTGAAGAATGTGTTTACATAACACAAAGTACCAAAACATACTTTCTTCTCCTTTTTTGGATTTATTTTTTACATGCAAGGGACTACTAGCATTCCTTCACACGATGGAAAGAGGACACAAAGAAAAAAGGGAGGTAAAGAGAGCAGAAACTGCTGCAGATGGGAGAAAAGACAGTGTTTCCTCTGGTAAAGCCAAGACTAAGCGCAAAGAACAAGGAAAAGTTGAATGTCAGATATCAAAATGTAACGCGACAGGCATGGTGACATAGCTTATAGCAATGGTTAGCTTTAGGAATGGGAAACTGCAGGGAGTCTCGTTCAGCTCCACACCCGCAATTGAAAAAAGTCGGTTGTGGAGGTTAAACCATCCTCTCAGGTCCCTTTTCTGCCTGTAATGTTAAAAGCTGCACTGTAGATGTAAGTGAGGAGTCCCAGAAAGCGAGAAAGACTTGAACAAAACAGCAGTGG
>NW_010327216.1:7905-21000 GCF_000700745.2 Antrostomus carolinensis | reverse complement strand
ACAAGTCCATAGTGCAGTTCCTCACAGAATGCACATACAAAAGGTGAACACTCTCCTTTATGAATTTTACAGGGTTTATGGGAGCCAAACCTGATTGTCAAGCCTTGAAAATTTCCCTTCTGGGAAAATGAGAGAAGTAACATAGTAGCTGTCTTGTCATAGGACATTCTGATCTTCTCACGATGTCCTTACAAACTAGGTACCTGGGGCCAATGGAAAATGCTTCTGTGCCAAGGCCAGAACTCTCACCTGGGTCTGTAGTTTATTCCTGCTGGTTGCAAAGATAAAAGTGCCTGTGAGCAAATAGGAGGGATGTTCCTCAGTCTAGTGTGCAATGATACTCTGGTTTTTGGGGTTTTTTTAGAGTTCTATGATTCTCTAGGCTCCTAGACTGGCAGAAAGAAGCTGACTGTATTCCTTCTTGCATTAGAAGTTTGGTTGGCTTTTCTAGAACTGTGACTTAAACTGATTTTTCACTAAATATAGCTCAGCCTGTAGAGAAGAAGTTGTCTGTCCCTTTTTCTCAGATCTTGGGATACTGACAAAAGCTAATCCTGGCTTATTGAGGCTGTTCTTCACTCAGGTCAGTGTGGGTTGGGAAGAGAAGGTTTTCAAATGGCAATTCAGAGTAGTTTCTGCCGAGTTGTTTTCTTAGCCTCACTATGCTAAAGTTAGCTTTTATAAATACCATTCTTTTCTTCCACCTCAATATTTAGACATGTCAAGCTGACCAATCTTTTTATCTCAACATAAATAGTCACCTTGTTAATCCCTGAATTTCCATTGCAAGCCTTTTTTGCATTCTTTGACACTTCTGTGCAAATTAGCAGACATTAGCAAGATGAGAAGGTACAGACCAACTGGATATGCAGTTGTCTGATATGCTTCCTTGTGATTCAAGAAATGGAACTGGGAAATGTCTGGCATATTTCTACCCAGTATACTTCCCATCTATTTACTGCTCAGTATTTTGTGGACAAGTTCATAACCTTTGCATAACAGATAAAAGCTATCAAATTTATTCTGCTAATTTGTATAGATTAGTAAATTAATGAACACTATATAGTATTGAGTTCTGCCAACAACCTGTGTGTGTATATATTACCAATACAGCCACAGTGCATCATGAAATGCTGTAGTTTAACATAAAACTAGCACCAAGAGGATCTTCCTGGGTAAGTGAGGAAGTGGCATGATCTGTCATTAGTTTCCTCCTAATGAGAAACAAGTATCTTCAACCACATCTTTACACTCCCACACCATTGTGGATATCAAGATGTTAAGATTGGTTTATTTTAAAGGTCATCATGTGAGATCTAACACACAATTTCTAAACTATAAACAAAAAATAACTCCACAAAAGGAAAATTCAGATTATAAAAAATGATTGAAACTTAACACAGTGTCTAAAAATAGACCCCAACATTACTTTTATGACTTAAAAACATTAGCGATTATGCACAGGGTTTGGTTTTTTTCTGTTATTGTGAGATGGAAGTTCAGGTCTGTGTGGAATATAACTTTATTATCTGTATTATAGCAACATCCAAAATAGGCCAAGTGTTAAGGGTATATGGAGCATCTGCCATGAAGAATTTGCCAACTAAAAGAACAAACATGAAAGGTAGGGCAGACAGGATATAAGTATACAAATGGTGGAAGGTAGGGAGGAGCACAAAGCTGACTGACCCATTTTTCACAAGAGTAGAAGAGAGGCTGGAGTGCATCTTTTTAGACTCTTTGTGACAGACAAAGGTGGATGTGGTGAAGGAGGAGGAAGCTGAGGGACTCAGAGTGGACTTGTGTCACAATCAAGATATGGGAGAAAGGAAAAACTTCATGTAAAGCAGCTTAAAGAATGTGTTGTTGGATTAACAGGTTAGGAGAAAGTTAAAATAGTCAGGGATCTGGAACTGGGGTTACATGAAGCCATGTCAGTGTCAGAGTAAAATGATTTACCATCTCCCCAAATGCTTTTATTGGTGATTTCGATAGGGTTCTGAGATGCTGGATAATGTCCTGAATTCAGATCTACCCACTACAAATACGGGAAGCAGTGACATACTTTCTTATATATGACTCTCGACAGGAGATTATTTTAAATGGAGATCAGCATTGTTTCAAGTTTTTACTAGTTGACTATAAAGCTTTAGACTGATTTACTTATAAAGGATGAAATGCTGGGTAAATTAGATGGATTAAAGTAACGTATTTTGGATCTAAGTTCCCACAAACTTAAAAGCTATTTAGGCAAGGAATTATGCCTCAAGCCCTTTTCTGTTTGAAATTTTTAAATTATGTGCTTAAAAAGAAAGAACTGGTATCCAGTACTTCATGGGGACTGCATGAGATTTTTCATGAAACAAATTTTATTTTACTGAGATGGGAAGTGAACTGAAGAATACCAAAAAGGGGTATTGAACCAGTTAAGGAAGTTGCTGCCTGTTCTTGAGTCTAATAGGTGTATTAGAATGACACTCTTGTTTGAACTATGTTGCCAGTATATTCTTGGGACTAATTATTCCTGAAACAAATAACATGCAATTCTCAGACACTCAAAGCTACTGGATAAACTACTGTAGCATTCAATTCAGATGTTAAATGCTTGCTTTCTTGAATATGTGGAGATATAACTGAGGCAAGGGACTGTGAAAGCTGACTTGATATCTATTCTGAGTTCTTTCATTGTCATTTTCTCCCTTTACAGTTCCAGTTCCTCTGTTAGCACAGAGACGTTGTGTGATATCAAGGCTCATGTAATAGGCTGTAGTTCAAAGCAAGTTACCAAATCCTTGCCTCCTGCTGCTTCTTGCAACTTCCATCACTTATTACCTCCCCCATTGTGCCAGCACAGACACTTGCTTATGGTTACTTTTATTTTTCAGGTGAATTGATTCCCTGATCTGATTCACTCTGGGACCACACAAATATTAGGGGTGACACAACAGCAAGGATGGCAAGAAAGGGTACCTGTGAATGGAGAGTCCCTAAGGAGGGGAAATGGGGACTGCTGAAGTCTGTATTCATCACCTAGGAAAAGTCAGTACAGCTACAGCCTCTTTAGCTTCAGGGCCAGAGAAGTACCTCTTGGCAGCCTAACCTTTGCATTTGTAGTTCTTGTTTATGGGCAGGCTTCATATTAGTCAAATTTGAGTTGTAATTTTTTGTATCAGATTATCCCTACCAATGGTGAGAATGGTGGCAATAGAGCCCTCCAGAATAAGAGCAGGGTACATTGGGAAGCAGTTTGCTTTGCAAGTTCTGTAATTCCCAAAAGCAGCTAAGACAAATGTTATTTCCAGGTGAAGTTGTATTGTTAAAATACCAGTTAAAATGAGTGGCTACTGGCAGAACAGCCAGGCCAAAATAGATCTCAGAGCTGGCTAAACTTCTCAAGTATTTATTCAGTTTTGTAGAATGTCATGCACCCCTGTAATGAAATCTGTGCTGCAAGGGTTCTGTTAGCAACAGCTAATACAGCTGCTCTATAGCCAGGCTGGCTGTGTCTGCGTGAGCTGTGGCTCTAAAAATGCCTACAGTGTACATACACTCCTGGTCACAGCAGGAGAAGTTGGTGGGCCAGTATCTGCATTATTTAATGGTAAAATAGTTGTAATTTTGATGGACTCTACCCATCAATTTTGATGCATATGGCAGCAATGCAAATTTGTGATGGAAATCTCCATTTCTGAGTGTAGATTGTGATTTAAGGGAAGACCATACCTTTTAAACCCTAGACATTTTATTGCCTCTTGCTAGTCCACAGTAGGAATCATGGCAGCTGATACAGTTCAGTCAAGTGTAGAATCTAAAATTAAATACCTTGCTTTACCCCTTTTGCCCTCTCACTATTGTTTCCTGAAAATGAAGAATATTTTGAAATAATTATTGAATCCACAGCATACTTCTAAATGTTTGTCTAGAGAATTAGTGCTTTGGAAAAGGTTTGGATTAGTGCCTGTGCAGGCTCATTCAGATACAGTGTGATCAAGTCAGTTTTATAAGTGTGTTTTGTGCAGTCAATTCTAGGAGAGTAACCCTGGGCATCTCTTCCTGCCCCTGCATTGCCCTCTCGGTTCTGCAAGCGTAACTAAGTGTATGACAGTCATACACATAACTGTGTATGACTGTTAGGTTCACTAGACTGGGGAACTGATGCAGGTTAAAAACAAGTCAGCAAAATTGAGTGGTTTTGTTGGGTGGAATTTTTTTATAACCAAGGGCCACTGCTGCCAGGTGAACCACTCATGAAACGCTCTTATTCTCATCTAGGATGACTTTGAACCAGGCTATACAGTTCCTGTGCTATCCAGGGCCCCACAGTTCACATTACTAGATGCTTTGGACAGTGTCTCACTCATCAATGAAAGATGAAAATAGATACTTTTTCAACACAGAAGTGGCAGCTTTAAGTATTTAAAGGGTAGATATTGGCAACTACAAATGAGCTGAAATGGAAGCTAAGTGGATTCTTGCATGGCTTACAGATAAAGAGCATTCTTATACAAAGTGAGTTGTCTTTCCTGGCAGTAAGGCAATTGTTGTTTCTTGACTGCACAACAGATGCTGTGCCTCTTCTGATGCATATAAGACATCAGCATTTAATATTTGCAGGGGTGTTAGTCTACAGCAAACAAAAGTTGTGGCAATTCAAAATGTGGACAAGAGATCAAATACTTCATCTTGCAGCAGGTTTTGAGTTAAATGGGTTTAATTTTAAAGTATTTTTAAAATAGAACTGCCAGAGGCTAAACACTACAGATCATTAAAATATAAAGACTTTTTTCCAAATGGTCATCAGTTTCTCTCTTTAAAGAAACTGCAGTACAGTTGCCTACTCCTATGATACTCCTAGGGTTTCCTAGTGAGATTTCTCTCCTTTCTTTTAAATCATGGTATTCATTGACTTTGTTTTAGGGTATTAATAGCCATGGTAACCAACTGTCAGTCAGAACCTTGTCCAGTCCCTACAGTAACAGGAGCCAACAAAAATTCTTTGATTCCTTTCCTATGGTTCTCTGTTAATTTGCCACAAAAAGATTATTTTGACAGAACCAGGTTAGGGAGCGGCTCCATGTGTAGTCAGACTGGCAGATCTGAGAGGACTGGCAACTACAAGGTGGTGTGAAGGAGTTCATATCTTAATACAGATCAGCTGCACAACTCTGACCATGTCCTCAAGTTTCAGATCAAGGTGGGGAAGATGGAAACTCCATTCTCAAGATACCTTGAGACCAGTCTTTTTTTTTCTTTTTTTTTTTCTTTTTTTTAAAAAAAGGAAAGAAAGAAAAAAAAAAACAGAGGCCAAATAAATGCTCAGTTTATGGTCCATATGACTTCTGAATTATAAACTTGAAGTTCTGATTGCTCTAGACAGGCAAATGAACTTGATCCTTTGCTTTATTTGGCTATGAGTGAAGCCGAGGTTTGCAGAGTTCCTCCGTACTGGACTGGTCCCAACGAGCATAAGGGGTGGAGAAATATAAGGAGAAGGCAAAGGTTCAGGGGAAAGAATTGAAAGAAAACTTGTTCCAGGATCCACACTGACCTTTTTTTGATACTCTTCGATGCTGCTCTTGAGAATCTATTATTTTCTAAACTAATGAGGTGATGACATCTACAGTATGTCTTCCTGATAAATCCAGGTGCTTCTTACAGCTGCTGAGATAGGTGACAGACAAATGAGACTTTATCTGTGAGCATGTATCTGGGAAAGCACACAAACTTTTTGAAGTTATTCACTCTTGAACTTGAAGCAGATTGGCAAAAATCTGCCAAATACAGTTGGCTCCAGTCTCCATGTTCCTACCACTTCTATCCACATCTATATAAGCCTAGATAAAAGAAGTTTATTTAAAAGGATTTTTACATTTTAGTTTTTATCTGACTCCTGGCTCCATATTTTTTGTCTGTAGATTAAAAAAACCCAAACATGTAAGATTACAAAGAGTCATTTCTAAAGGGAAAGGTTTGGAAGGGGAGTAGCAAAACAAAAATGTCCCTCTGTTCCCTGAAACAAAAGCATATTCTTTGGAATCTTTTTATAGGGATTCTATATAGGGAACATATACAGTGGTCAGCATGTGAAAAGCACTCAGTCTGGTCCCACTGCTCTTCAGAAAATTTACCAGGTTCTGGCAGTATCACTGGGGTGGCAGATACGACCTGTAAACAGACTAAGCATTAGGGATTACCTCCACCCTTATGCCAAAACAAGTACTGTATTATATGGCATAATAACTCAGCCCTGTATTCATAAAAGTGGGGAATGAGCAGCTGCTTAACAGTTCTTTTCTCAGTGTTATAGAGCCTTTAAAATTCTGTCTATGAATTTTCCCTTACAAATGCCTGTATTGTGTAATCTGGTTTGGGATAGGTGAATATACTGGATCTTGGAAGTTTCTAAATTTATGTGTGGTTATAAAATAGGCTGCATTTTTTAATTTTCCAATAAACTGCAAGAGTCAGTAACAACAAGCTTGTTCATACAAAAGCAGTATGCAACTGCAACAGTATCTGGGGTGGGAGGACAAAGGAGAGACCCCCTTGAAGACTAAGCAGAGTGTGTTTATTATAATGTGATCTTAACTGTGTGTGACCCTTTTTAAGTGGATATGTCCTTGGTCCTTGTAACACAAGTCTGAATTATAGGTGGATGCTCTTTTTAGGAAGAAAAGGGCTACGTCATGTAGTTCATACATAGACTGCCTAGACAAGTAGCAGAAGCATCTTATGCTCAGACAGGATGGCTGCTGTAGTTTGATGAGCACCTTTTCTCCTGTTAGTGCTCCTCAATCCCCAACTGTTCATTCCTTGCATCTTTGTCACTGTCTCAGTTATGGCAGTACAATTGTTCATGGGATTTTGTGATAAAACAGATTAGGGAATTAACACAGGTTAAAACCAACCTCTTCTCCACACCCCTTCCACCAGTGCTCCAAACGGTCGTTTGGGGGCAACAAGGGAGAAGGAAAAGGAAGGGAACAAGGAGCCTGGAGGCAAGGGTGGTTCAAGTCAGCACTGCTGCTAAAAGCAGTATTTATCAGACTGTGTCCTTTAGCTATTAGCTACCTGGTTGACTTGGATGTCAGTGACATTAGAAATATGTTAAAGACTTCCCAGTAGAGCTAGTCCAGGGAGGTATAAGCCATACCCATTTGTTCCAGCAAAGAAGTACCCACTCCGTCAAAAGGGAGAGTTATTGTTGCAGAAGTGATGTGCTGCTTCTCTAGCTGCCCTTGGTGAGGTAGAGCATTCTGCTGGAGCTATGGCATGAAAATTTATGTGCACATGTACACCATAGCCTGTCCCTGCAAATACATGTATTTGTCACATATGCTGTTAGTAAAAAAAATTTCAACAAGTCTAAGTAATTTAAAAGTTCAGGGTCCATTTTCAGAACTAATACTGGAGATTACATCCCACTGATTTACAATGAAAGACTAAGGCATTTTGGAAATGAAATTTAGGTTTTTTTTGTAGAGAACTTACTCCATCCATAGCTAATTCCCTAATCTTATTGCTGTGTATAGTCAAGCTTCATTTCAAGGCACTGCCATAAGAACTTGGTGGTTGTCAAAGTTACTATTCAAGTTAGTTAAAAGAGGTATTTAGTTCTATGTAACTAAAAATCAGAAGTTGTCTTTCAAGTTGAATATGTGAGGAATTTTTAACTTGTAAAATGATTTCTTCTTTAACTGCATGCATGCAACTTTTCAGTTCTCACCAAAATTTTACTTAACCATCCCATTCCATTGTCTCTTTTAGTAACACTGGGCAAAGTCAGTTTACATAGGATAAGAGTCTGACTGTAATCTTCTATTTTTAGAACTGAACTTTTTCCCCACAACTCTTGAAGACAAAACACCATGTGAGAAGTTGACTACTCTCATCATATTCCAGCTGAGAACAGAAATAAAAGTGCCAGCAACATCACAAATAGGCCTTTTTCTCACGAGACTTACAGCACATTTTTTTCTGACAGAAAGTGTTCAGATGGATTTCTAAACTCTTAGATGTTTATCTGAACTATACCCACATTTTTTAACCTTTTGTAGCTCTTACTTATATCTGAGATTAAGAGGTATATTCATCAGGGCCATGGCTTAGAACAACAATCATCTCTAGCAGATAGATCGTTTGTTTGCAGTTACTGGTATAATTGTGGGGAGGGGGATAAATTGATGAATTATTGTCTTGAGTGTTTTTAAGATTCTCTCTTGCAGAATATTTCAGTCCCTTTTTCCTGATGATTTACTGTTGCATACCACTTATTTCTGACAATGATCCTTTGAAGTGATTAACCTTCTCTTTGCTGAATGCAAAATGTATTTCTGAAACTAAGGTTAAAAAGATAAAATCCTGTAGTAAATAATCAAATAGCCCTGTCTTTATCACTTGCAATAAACCTTATTAATTACTTTCCAGACTTACTTTTTCCAAGTTTCGCTGTTGATCAGCCTCATCATACGTTTTCTTCTCAAGTCACTCTACAGCAATGTATTTGTAGCATTTAGCCTTGATGGTTGAGCCCTGAACCATCTGTTCATTTATATATTTGTTCAGGTTTTTTTACTGGCATTTATAAAGAACATGAATGTAACAGCAGTGTATTGGAGAATTTCTCTCCAGCTATTGCCCCTTGTGGGCACGCACAGTGACTCGTACTGCTCTTGCACTTTTGTCTCACGACATAAAGCATTTGGCTTATTGCAGCCACTACACCATCCCTGAACAGTTGTGCTGACGTAGCTTTTTGTGGGGCCCCACTCTGGATCAGATCAGGGAATTTACCTGACCTGAAGAATCCTTCCCCACTCCTCCCAAATAAAGAATGAAGCTGGGTTGGTTCCCTTGCTCTGGCTCACAAAGTGGTCTCACAAATGGTTGTGCCAAAACAGCTGGGCATGGTGCAGAGGGAAAAGGAAGAAACCATTAAGCTGGTATTGCCTAACACCATATTCTTACTAGTCTCAAAGTACAAACAGATGTAAATATTAAATTTATTTTCTAGTACTTGTTATAACTGCAATTTACCTTAATGGCTAGGTTGCTGATTTTAAGTATAAATGACTAAAGGAGGGAATTTTGAGACTTAGTTGTTATAATTTATCATGTAGCCTAAATTAATTTATGCATTCAAATTGATGAAAATGTTGTTACAGAAAGTTCTATACTTAATAGACCCATTTGGCATTAATGGCAGTCTGATTGGTACGGATCAAAGCATTGCTTCTTTTGTTAATTATTCGTTAATTGCTAAGTTAATATCATCTTTGGCTTGTTATCTAGCACAGTAAAGATACATGTTTAAAACAGCAACAGAGGTCCTGCAAATGGGGTCAGGTCTGGCTCTGTTCCCTAGATTAGAGTGTGCTCTGGCATTCAGTCACATTGAACCAATTCTAGTGATTTCTGTACTGTGCCTGACTTGGGCTGGTTCTTCCTGCAAGTCTTGTAGATCAGAAACCTGTGATTGTGCATTCGCTGCCCTGCATTCATTCTCCATAGATTGTTCTTTGATCCAACCTGCAGACACCCCATGTTTTAGAAGCTTTTTTCCCCCCTCTCTCTCTATGCTTCGGTGCAAGGCAGGCAATTGACAGCTTGTGTTGAAGCAGCAGGTTCATCCTTATCAGTACCTTACTTTTCTTAAAACTGGGTACGTTCAGTTGGTACAATTTTTTTTAATTTTTTTTTTTAATGGAGAAGGTGTGTAGAAGGCACAGCAACAGAGGAGCAGGAAGGGGCTATGTGCAAAGCCTTGTCTTTCACATGTCTGTTGTGGCCTCATTACAAAATAGGTGGATAATGAGAGAGCTCTGGTACACACCCAAAAGAGAACTGGCTCTGGGGCATAGGCAGGTGGGTTGTTGGTGAAGAAAACAAAGGTGATAGTTATGACCAAGATACAGGTTCCATCCTGATTTTCAAAGGGAGCTAAGGAAGATCTGCTGTTTAAGCTGTGTGCGTTAACGTGGCTTATTTTAACTGTAACTGAAAAGGGAGTGTTCACTTCTTCACTGTGTAAGCTATGTAGATGGCTCGGAGAGGTGACCTCTTCACCAAACCCAGCAGCAATCAGACCAGGAAATCCATCCATCCATCCATCCATCCATCCATCCATCGCCTCAGAGGGAAAAGCAGCAGGCTGAGCTGAGCTAAAAAAACCTGCTGCTTCCAGAAGAAGGTGATTCCATTCCTACCTTATACTGCCCCAGGCAGAAGATTAACACAGCAAGAGTGAGTGAGATGTTTCCATCTGATTTAGTGAGTTAAGTCAGTTCTCTGAAGGTCCTATTAGAGAAAGCATGCAGAAACCCTCCTTTCCATAACAGGGAAGTGTTAGACTGGTGCAGCTACCTCACTGCACCTTGAGTCTGTTGGTTCTAGTTAACAATTTATAACAAGTCATGCTGGGTGATTTGTGACTTTCTCCTGAAAGATGTTACTGTTCCCTTGTCAGAAGTATCAGATTTAGTGAAGTTTCATCTGTTTAATTTACTAGCTGCCATCTTAGTGGAACCCTGAAGCTAATTATAGTTTAAATCACTATTTAGACTGTGGACTATGGGGCTTGTATAAAGAGGGTTAGCCACTGACTGTTGGACAGCTGATGGTCCCAGGGGTTCTTTAGGACTTTATATTGAACCTGCATGAAACAGAGCAAGCTGAGGTCCCTCCCTTGTGCCACTAGTGCTGCCATATAATGAGCCAGTTCAGGGAACCCAGACAAAAAGTTGCTTTCTTTGGAGAGCTGGTTTGTAACTGGCTCAAATCCCTGAGCTGACTTGCTGCACAGTGCTCACATCAGCACAAATCACTGAGCAACTAAGGGTAGGGTGGAGCGCTGGGCTGTGGCAACTGTAAATTAGGTTGGCTTAAGGTGTTACAGAAATACACCCTAAACTGAAGCATAAAAAAATATTAAAGCTTCCCTTTAAGAATACTGTTTTTCTTGAGTGTTTGAGCCACTACTGAGAAATGCAGAGATACTAAGTACAAAGGAATTTAAATCTTACACAATTCTAATTAAATTTTTAATTTAAAGTCAAATTTAGGCCAGTTACATTATAAATATTGAAGTAGATTCCCTGAAAAGGAATTATTCCCACTCTTTTGTTTATAAATACCTGTCATTCTGGTGATTTTATGGGTTAATTAGTTCATTTGCTGAAATGTATTTCTGGGATATTTTCCCTTTAACTACTTCGACCCATAACCTCATGTTCTGAGAGTTACTTAACCTTTGGTCTTCTACAGTTTACTGGCAACCATTCCTTTCCTTTTAGGATCTTTCTTATTTGTGATTCTCTTAGCAATATAAACCACATATAGCTACTATTTCCTAATATGAAGCCTCACGCAGTGAATTGATGTTACATTTAGTTAACGGAAGAGTTTTAGATATTTCACAAAGTTATTGACACCAGGAGCACTGTGCACTAATACCAAATGTCTGACATCATTTACTGTAATAAGAGACTGTAATCTCAGATTAAAATAATATTAAAAGATGGATCAAATTTATTTCCAACTAAAGGATTGCTATAGGAAAGAGTTAACATTACTTGGATATACTATGTGAGGTTATATGCCTTAACATGTTTGGATTTCTTTCAAGTTTTACTCTAACAGTAACACTTCTTGGCTTACAGTTGTTTTCTACTCTAATTTTAAAGCTTAATTTTAAACTTTTACAATCAATTTTATAACAGCCTCGGTATAATTTGTTAGGGCATTCCTAATGAGAAAAAGTGCAAGAAATCCAGTAAGACTGTTTTTAATACTCTGAAGGTATATAAATACCAATGTTGAAACTATTTTTAGTTTGATCTTTTGTCTGATTCACTGGTACATACCAATTGTTTTGTACCAAGCACAGCCAGAGCCTGGTAGCCAGTTGAACTGGGTTTACAACTTTGGAAGCTGCTAGACGAATAGCTTTCATGTACTGTCTTGACTGGAAAAGATTAATTTCCAGTTTATGGTCATACTGTAACAGACACACCCCTCCCCTTGTGATAATAAATATGAAACAGTATTTTGTGATACAGATCTTTAATATATTGGCTGTTTTTGGAAGGTGCTACTGTAAAAATTTTAAAAGCATAAAATACACTTTTTCTTAATATAGGTAAAACTTAGCAGTTTCCCATTTGGTGCCTCTGGTGCTTTAGAAGGCTTTTCTTTTCAATGTTTCTTGAACAACTGTATAAACCCAGAGAATTAGAGTGTGCCTGCAGGAGAGCACCAGGAAGGGCAGCTGTTGTTCTCTTCAGCATTTTTTTTGCTGAGCAAAAAAAGCATGTCAAAGCCTTCAGGACAGCTTAATGCTACTACATGCTAAAAAAGTCATGCATTATAGTGATGGTGGGTACATACTCCTGCTGAATCCCTGCCCAGCAGAAACCACTTCATGGCTGATTGATTGTTTCTTCTTTTTTAATTGAGCAAAACTGGAGAAGAAGTATATGTTTTAATTCAAATGGAAAACTGAGTAGCAGATCCCAGAGACCTCGCCTTTTCTTGCCTGTGAGTACATTTAGTTCTGCAAAAGGGTTTATTAAGTTAATGAAGAAATTTTCAGGAAAGTACTAGCACCTCCCTGTATTTTATATTTTTAAGTGAGTTTATAAATATTAAAATATTTTTTCAAAAAAATAACTTAGTTCCATCCTTTTGTTTAGAAACCTGTCATTTGGGTGGTTTTGTGTTCATTCCTTTTTTTAACTGTATTTATGAGGTATTTTCACTTTAACTGCTTCAACTCATAACCTCCTGCTCTAAGAGGAACTTACCCAAATGCATATTACTACTGGGCACAGTGTTGCTGAAACACATGTCATTCCTCAGGATCCTCCCCTTGATTAAAATCTTTTTCTTTACATGTTTCAGAAAACATTGTGGACAGTTCAGTTGCAGACTGAAAAAGACTTGAAAAAGAGGCATGCTTGGTTTTATTGAAATAGGAAATAGGCTGATTATCATCCTGATACCTGTTATCACCAGCTAGTGTGGCATGAACGTGTATTTACAATGACAGTGTTGCAGTCATACTGCTGTCATCTTTTGAAAATACATCCCATGTTGTCC